>NC_056743.1:1293686362-1293693862 GCF_019279795.1 Protopterus annectens | reverse complement strand
CGAAAGCCAGGGAACCTTTTTGGCTAGGCTTATATAGGCCCTAGGGTGGATAGCCTAGTACCTACCTATGAACAGGGGTTTATGACATATATAACTTTATCCCTGGGATTCAGATAATTTATCTTCGCCATGCTAACTGCCCAATGTGAGTTGGTCAGTCATTGCAATTGAGAGAAATTCCAGTTCAGAGACAAGGTAAAGCTGGTATGAAAAACACCTCATTTGTAGCATATTACCATGCCTCTGAATTGAACATTGTGCTGTCAGGCCTCACAGTGTTAATGGGCTCCATAGCAGCTTATGCATTGCATTAGCAAACGCATACCTCTACACACACACACACACACACACACACACACACACACACACACACACACACACACACACACACATTCATTTAGCCTCATTCATGCCTCATACATTTACATATGTTCATACATACATATGCACACTAAAACCCCACACCCCATAGTTTCACTGGGAATGTACAGTGACTATTCCTATAGGAGTAAATCGGTGACTACTGTCTTTTGATGGTGGTCACATTTTCTTCCTAGTGTAAAATTTTACATGCAGCTTCACCCTTGAAACCACTTTCCATGCTCAGGCTCCCATAAGGGGAAACCTCAGAGGCAGAGCAGTCCTAGGATTGGAAATGCTTAGCCTGATGCTGAAACCTTCAGGGATAAGTCTTCTGCATCATGCTAAACTTTTCTGAATGCCAGGATATATGTTGTCTTTTTGCACTGATGAATAGTTTTATTGTTGCATGGTTTTAAAAAAAAAATTAGAAGTCCAGTCAAAGATAGCTCATGAAAACACAATGTAAATCGTCTTAAATTTTATTACAAAATAAGTAGATGGGACACACAACAGATTTTGATATTCAGCTTCATCAAGTATTTAATGTTCCATTAAAACAATACACCTTTTATAACAATGATTGCATTATATTATTTCCTTATTCCTTTTAATTTTAAAATTGGTTTGATACTATTCATGCCATTCAAAACTGGATGTCTGTCTGCCCTAAATCTATCAATCCAGTCATACTCAATTTCTTTCATTCTTAACTTTATATCCCTCCCTAGCTTTTTCATGTGGCTTTTGCAATAATGCAAACTCGAACTTATGTTCTATCTCTACTTCCTTTATATGTTTAAACAATGCATTTGTCTCTACACTATAGTTTATTTCAGACATATGGTCTGATATTCTACCTTTCAGCCTCGTATTTGTTTTATCAGCACAGAATGAATTATATTTTTTGCAAAGTGCAATATACACTGTGTTTCTTGTGATACAATTAGCATAACATTTTAATTAAAATTCTTAGTCCTTTAGAGGTATTTAAAAACTATTTCTCCTGTATATATACTGGCATTGTTGACATGTAGTAAAGGGAGAGATGTATAGAATTTCTAAAATAAATACTGATAGAAACATAGCCGTAGAGCAGTTAAATCAGTTAAACGAATGTGGTTATGTAGAGAGGGAAGTACAAGAAACAATGGATTAAGTATTATTGTTTAATTGTCTTACGATTCATTGACAATTATGTATTCCTTGCCATATAGATGACAGATTAATAAAGCAAGTAGATGGAACTTCAGATTTAATGCTTATCTGAAGGGTGATACTTCAGAAGTACAACATACATTGTTCTGCCTCCCTTTCTGATGACCATGGATCACCCATTCCCCTCTGGGCTCCTTCACCCTTCCTTTCTCAAAAATCAGTTGAACTGAACATTGTATAGACGCATTTTCATTCATGTTATCTTAAATTTGTTTATCAGGGTAAAACATTGATCATAATTGACTGAGCTGCTTTACTGTCTGTATTTGCTTTCCTGCTTAGCCCCCCCCATCTCTCCTGACCATTTCCCCTTGCTTTTTCACACATGCCATTTATTCTTGTCAGTCTTATACTACTTACTGTACTTTCCATCCTTAAATGATTCTTTTCCCTGCCACAAGTATGAGATGCCTGCTCTCATTCTGTCTTGTATTTCTGTACTGACCGTACATTTAAGAGCTCTATCACCCTAACTTCTGCAAGGGAAATCTACAACTTCTTTTTCTAAAGAGAGTTCATGATACACTGAAGGACATTGTGTATCATCCACAGTGCTTCTGAGAGTTCTGTTCAGGTCTCTGCCTACTTCTCTGGATGTACACAGCAAGAACTACCCCAAAGTCCTAGCCACCCACCCATCTCTGGTTCATGTGTCAAACAGAATGTGGTACTGTGCACCTACTTGCCACACATAAGGGCCAGAAAGGGTGTGGAGTGCTCTTCTACGTGCATACTCACCCTTTAATGTATGGCTAAGGGATAGTTACAGCCCAGTAAAAACATTACAGATTTGCAGTGACAGTTCCAGGTAATAACTGGGACTGGATACACACTGACTTAAAAAAGTCAATACTTTTGGTGACATTTCATCTCTCCCAGCCTGCTTTGTATTCAATAAGGGATCACATCAGACAGTACTGCACTTACATGCAATTATTAAGCTCCCATTAGCTACACAAGCACTGCTCTTAGACTGGACTGGGCATGCTTGGGATGATTGACTTGCACTGCTCCTCAATGGTGACCTGTTTCCCTCCCTTATTACCCAATCCTTAGCCACCCTACATATAACTACATTTATACAAGACTAATCCTTCATACTACTGATATGCTAAGTAATCAGCTTGGCTCACACCCCCTTCCCTAACACTTACTGGTCTAACTTTACCTTTCTTGCAATACCTCCTTTTCAAGGCTTATCCTAAATACTACTTTCTGCCCATAACCTCTTTAATAACCAAAGGAAGAAAAACTAACTCTTGAAGTATGAATTAAACAGGCATCCTAGTTACTTGCTTTACTGGCTTACCCGCTATCCTTAGTAGCACTAACCCAGCTCTACCAAATACTTCAGCACTTTAAACACACACACACACACACACACACACACACACACACACACACACACACACACACACACACACACACACACACTCACAGTGCTAAATGCTACTTGACAAGCTGAGGCACCCCTTCTTTGCTGCTACTATACCACCTGACCGTCATTAAGTGGCAGTCATCTGTTGACTGGGACTGTTTCCTCCACTAGCCTTTGGGATAGTTTAACAAACGTTCACTGCTTACTTACCCGCCCTGGCCAGGTCCTCTGACATTAGGCTGCCTGATCAGTTCTTCTGTGACTTAGACTTCCTAGATGACCATGGTTTCAGTAGGACATTAATAATTTTTCCATTCCTCTGTACTATAGAGCCAAACACCAAAAAAAAGTAAACTGATGTGCATTCTGCATATTATGTTAATGTTAATGGAACTGTAAAATGTGTTTACCGTGTGTCTCTTAAAAACAACTTCTTCAAATGTATAGCTTTTCCATTACTTGTCATTCTTCTTTTCACCACCTTCTACAAATCACATCCTGTCTACGTTTGTCAATCTTCTTTTATGATTAGAAAACAGGTATGTACTGGTCTGTTCCCTGCCTCACCCTCTCATCCTACAGGAATGCAGCCCAATAAGGAGCCTAAGAAACTGTATTAGAAACATTAAATGCTTTGACAGTTGCAGTATATTTTCACTAGATTACATTACACCTCTTTTTCATATATTGTAAAATGTTTTGGTGTTGTACATTATATAATGTGAAAGCCCTCAGCAGCCATATGGGAATACAACTAATAAAGAGAAAAGGAAACAGACCATGAAGTAACAGTAGCTTTAACTGGTATTATGATATAGCACTAACGTGAAACATTAGCAGTACTTTGATTTTTATAAAGACAATGTCTTACCTGTAACTCCAGAACAAAGATGAAAATGTTGTCGGCTCCAACCGCTAGCACCAAAAAAGGAACTACTTCAAGGATAATTAGCGAGGAAGGGACACCGATGTAAGCATAAAACCCCATCGCTGCAAGCACGGACCACAAGACCACCATGATTCCTCCCAGTGCTAGCGTCAACTTTGAGTCAATCTAAAGTACAAAATATGATGTTAGTTACAGGGAACAATGAAGCAAAATCACAATATTTCACTGTTTAAATGGTCATACTTCTATTATTATAGTGTGGAGAAAACTACGGAAAGCAGTTGTCTTGATTACGTAATTTAACAACAGACTGCTATTGTGCACTGTATAACAAAATGCGCTATAATGAAACAAAAAGGAGTAGCAACCAGACTGATACGGGATTGAAAAATGTTTACTGTTGAGCACTTTTGTCAGTAATCAACCAAAGACTTCCTCAGAACCCTGAGACAGCCCCACTCGATGAAGTCAGAATACTACTCAGAGTCAGCATCCCCCTGTTGAGGACATGATCACAGCCATGTGCTGAAACTCCAAATGATGAAATTCAGACACCAAATACCGGAAAATATGGGAAGACTTTTTTTTACCATTGAGCTGTGGCAACTCAAAAAAGTAAAAATAAGTAGGTATTATAAGTAACAAAGACTTGTGCATATGGGCTGTGGGGAAGCCACTGAAACTTTGTTTCTGACATTTGTCATATATAAGAAAAGTGTTGAAATTATGAGATGTAGAAATGAGTGCTATATTCCTCTTCCTGTATAATAGATCCAGAACCACTTCCACTTTACTTGGTACTAGTTAGTACTAGTACTTGCTTTTACATTTACCAGAACCACCTCCACCTCACATGGTTATAGTTAGTACCAGTACTTCCCTTTACATTTACCAGAACCACCTCCACCTCACATGGTTATAGTTAGTACCAGTATCTCCCTTTACATTTACCAGAACCACCTCCATCTCACATGATGCTAATTAGTACTAGTACTTGCTTTTACATTTACCAAAACCACCTCCACCTCACATGTTTACAGTTAGTACCAGAACCTCCCTTTAAATTTACCAGAACCATCTCCACTTCATACGGTACTAGTGCCTGCCTTTACATTTACCAGAACCACCTCTACCTCACATGGTACTAGTTAGTACTAGTACTTGCTTTTACATTTAGCAGAACCACCTCCACCTCACATGGTTAGAGTTAGTACCAGTACCTCCCTTTACATTTATCAGAACCACCTTCACCTCATATGGTACTAGTCAGTACTAGTACCTGCCTTTACATTTACCAGAACTGCCTCCACCTCACATGATTATACTCCCTTTACATTTACCAGAACCACCTCAACCTCATATGGTACTAGTCAGTACTAGTACCTGCATTTACATTTACCAGAACTGCCTCCACCTCACATGGTTATACTCCCTTTACATTTACCAGAACCACCTCCACCTCATATGGTACTAGTCAGTACTAGTACCTGCCTTTACATTTACCCGAACTGCCTCCACCTCACATGGTTATACTCCCTTTACATTTACCAGAACCACCTCCACCTCATACGGTACTAGTTAGTACTAGTACCTGCCTTTACATTTACCAGAACCGCCTCCACCTCACATGGTTATACTCCCTTTACATTTGCCAGAACCATCTCCACCTCATACGGTACTAGTTAGTACTAGTACCTGGCTTTACATTTACCAGAACCGCCTCCACCTCACATGGTTATGCTCCCTTTACATTTACCAGAACCACCTCCACCTCATATGGTACTAGTCAGTACTAGTACCTGCCTTTACATTTACCAGAACTGCCTCCACCTCACATGGTTATACTCCCTTTACATTTACCAGAACCACCTCCACCTCATACGGTACTAGTTAGCACTAGTACCTGGCTTTACATTTACCAGAACCGCCTCCACCTCATATGGTTATACTCCCTTTACATTTACCAGAACCACCTCCACCTCATATGGTACTAGTCAGTACTAGTACCTGCCTTTACATTTACCAGAACTGCCTCCACCTCACATGGTTATACTCCCTTTACATTTACCAGAACCACCTCCACCTCATACGGTACTAGTTAGTACTAGTACCTGGCTTTACATTTACCAGAACCACCTCCACCTCACATGGTTACAGTTAGTACTAGTACCTGCCTTTACATTTTAAGCAGAGTGCCAGGACTTGTCAAGACAAACACAGCCTGAGTAAGTACATTCCAGGAGGGTTAGAGACAGGACCTCCTCAAGCAATCACAATTAAAGTAGTACTTCAAGGCACTCTGGGTCCTGAAAGTAGTGCCGGATTAGTAACAGTAATAATGAACTCAAGGCACATACTAAAATATTAACAAACGCTGAACTCTGGTAAGACTGCCACCATTTTTTAAAAGATAATATTAAAGACAGCCTTAGCATTTCATATTACATGTAGGAGACAGGAACAAGAACTGTGCAACGATTTAGATTTTCCTGCAAAACTCAGCAGATATGTTGATATTATGGTGAAGTTTTATACTATTTAATTGCAGAGTGTCACCCACCAGCAATCTGCCACAAGATGAATATTTGCCCAAGGTGAGGGCAATGTATACAAAGATGACCAAGTAACTTATAGCAAAAATGGGAATGTCCTCCAGTGTTGTCCTGTTAATTTCATCTTCTAGAGAGCGCTAAGAAGAAAGAAAAAAAGAACGTCAATTTTTACAGTAGTTCTAAAAGCAAGTTCTTACAATCAGTTATCTGAGATTGCCAACATCTGATAAACTACAAATGCCAACAGTTAAAGCAATGGAGAGTCATTACAATCACATTTTATCACAAACATAAAGTGCACTAATCTCCCCTCCCCCTAATTACAATTTACAATATGGCAGTATAGTCTGTGATGTCATCCACTTTGTGGAGAATTGGAAGTTTATTAACAAAACAGTTCACAGTGATTCTGCTAAGGCACAGTACAAATGCTATCATTGGTAAATGCTCAGTATCCTGGAATAGCACAAATGCTGCTGTTTGGAGAGGCTGCAAGTAGATAAGCTAGAATTACTGTAGTATGAATTTTGTAAAGATCTTGAGTTCTATTCTAGTTCTATACTATCAAACATTAAGAGATCTTCTGGGAAATGCAGTGAGTTTATTCTTTGTTTTGTTGGGTGCTTGTTGTCATTCTAGAGACCACACTGTGAGCCTCAGAAATGCAAAATTACAAATGTGAAAGAGGGGAATATATGTCAAGTCCAAAGCTGCTAAGAGTGCAGCATCCTGGTTTATTTCCCTCTGCTTTGAGGTACAGCAAGAAGTGGGATGACTCTGCCTCATACACTAAGGTTCAGAAAGGTAAAATTGCCTGCAAAATGCTAGAAAGATGTAACAAGAGTTTGGGAATTTGCTATTATTGTGTTTGAGTCTCAGATCATTTTTTTCAAAATAACAGGAAGTGCGCACTACCAGATCTTGCTCCTCTGCTTTGAAATCTAGTTGCTGCTCCAGCTTGACTATTTACAACTGTTCACATTGAGATAAATGGTACTTATAAATATTAACTGTGTAGAATTAATTTGCTTAACAGTACTTTTTGAAATGTTCACACTGTCATGGTAGTCTGATAATATTTTTTTCTTTTTGTATTTTATTTA
>NC_056743.1:1293611362-1293681362 GCF_019279795.1 Protopterus annectens | reverse complement strand
ACCATTTCTTAAGATATTCCTTTGCTCTGAGGTATGGTGATCTCAGAGTTAGTATGCATAAGTTTAGGGGACGTTGGGTGCTTGCCCCTTGCAAAAAAGAAGTTTATAGAAAAAGAGCAATGTTTGAGATTTGCTCTTCTCCTGGATTTTTGGACTTTGTTTTTCAGAGTGTCAGCACTTGGCATTTGGAGTGCCAACATTTCAATAGGGCATATACTGCCATATAGCTCAACCTCTTAACAAATCTGGACAAAGTCAAAAGTAATGGGGGTGGGGAGACAAAAGCCCAAAAATAGGGATAGATTTTAAGTATTGGTCCTATAAGCTTAGAAAGTAGTTAAAATAACAGGTTTGGGTTTGCATGCATGAAGTCAGAAAGTCAAATGCATGTCAGTATTTAGTGACTCCAGTTCCCAGTATTTTTCCAGAAAACCATAACTTTTATGAGGAACAAACCAAAAGTTTAAGAAGAAAATCTGGACACTCAGTGAAAATCCAGACAGTTCAGAGGTACTGGTGCAGTGGTCTAGGAGCACATAGATTATGAAATCTTACTGCTACCCCAGTCTTAGCCTGTCTAATATGACCTTTGTAAATAATGCAGCTAGATAAAATTTCATGAATCAAAAACAGTTTAAAAATGCAAGGCTATTGAACCAAACTGTGAGACTACCCAGTGTAAGATGTTTTGAGATAAATGTATGTTCAGAAATCCTTTACACCATTGTAATACTTTAATCATCACTGTTCTTTCAGCAAAATGCAAACTTTATAGTGGAAAGAAAAAAAAAGTAAAGATCTGAGAAGGTCTGAAAAAAATCATGTAAAGCTGAGACATATTATGGCACAAAGACAATAAGTGCAAGTGAGGTTGGTTAGTCTGTCCTGAGTTTATTTTACAGTAAGCACTCATACTGTTTGCTGGCATTAGATTACTAAGCCTAGGATAAAGAATTACATCTCAACATACCTTCTGAATAATGCCCTTTAAATGGTCCTTACTTACCTCAGCCATGTATGCAATGGTGAAATTACTAGAGGGATCCTGTTGGTATGCCTTGACCACTTCCAAAAACTGCTTCTCCCAGAGGAGGGCATATTCATATTCATTTGTATTCCGAAGAAAATTATTTAATGAGAAGGTGAGAATAAGGGCCTCGGCTTCAGTATATTTTTCATCTGTTAGTGCAGAATAAAATAAAGCTGTCATTTGGAAAAATGGGATATAAGGATACTCAGTCATTGATCTTCTATCATTGCTTACTACATAAGCGTCATACTTGAAAAAAAGAAAGAAAACCAACTATAGAAAGAACAAAAAGCAAGCCTCGTAGTACTCCGCAATGCTACCACTCATCAAACTGAGTGAGAAAGGTACCAAACAGCAGACTGGAACAAATTTCGTTGACACAAATAATCCAAAATGAGTTTATTTCTTAAGCGCTTTTCGTCTGCTACTAATGGCAGACTTCTTCAGAGTAAACTCATCAAACTTCCCTCCTCATTTATACAAAAAACATAATGCATAATTGACTAATTAGTCTTATTTAACACTCGATACACATTTAAAAATTTAAAAAGACAGTAGCTGAAGTCCCTTTGAAACTAAAATTCATGTATCATTTGCACACTTTAAAACAAAAAAATCATACAATAAGTAATCTATTTCTTACATTTATCATAATTGTAAAAGTATATTTCAGTAAAAACCAAATTTATACATAAACAAATTCTAACCACAGACAAGTATTAGTAAATTACTTAATGAATGTGTGTTATATTTCATTAAAATTTATGTTCCATGTTTTTATATTAATCTTGTGATACTCTAACTTAAATCACATTGTCTAGGAAAACCTTAAACATTTAAATACATCTATTTTCATATTGTTTCATACCTATCTTTTTAAACTTAATAGACTAAGTATGCACCCTATGGAACATGTTTCATTTAGACCGGGAGGGTGGTATGTTTCCAACCTAATTTGCCATCCAAGTTCCAACGCTAATAATTTCAATGAGGCTGGACCGCCTCTACTATCTTGGTGAACTTGATCAATGCCAATGAATTTAAATTGGTGGTCAGGGTTCTCTGAAACATGTTTAGCTAGTGCATTTGTTAACTTTCGCTTTCTGATAGCATACTGATGTTCGTAAATTCTTTCTTTGAATTTACGTTCAGTTTTCCCTACATATTGGGCTGTACAGTTTTGGCATAGGGCTAAGTATACTATCAGTTTAGAATTACATGTGTATCTATGTCTAAGTTTAAATTCACCTTTGTTAGTTTCAAACCTATTTGATTCTATTATAAACCGGCAGTAATTACAGTTGTGACATCTGAACATACCTGGAGTTCTCACTAGCATGGGTTTTGTTTTGAACCACGATTTAAGGTTCCTACCTCTTCTATATGTCACTGAAGGAGTAGAGCCTAACTTGTTGGATACTGTCGAGTCTACCCCAAATAACTGCCAGTTATTCTGAATAATAGACCACAAATTGGTGCTGTCAACTGCAAACGTAGTGATGAATCTGGGAATGTCTGAATTATCTACTCTACTAAAGCCCACTAATGTCTCTGGACTTACCACTGTTGTTATACTCTCTTTCGCTTTCACCTGGAGTAGTGGCACATAAAAGTTGTTATTCCTTTTAATGGAAATCTCATCTATAAGTTCATTGACAAGACCACAAGGATAACCCCTACTTGAGAACATGAATTTAAGTGTGTTACATTCCTCTATAAAGTCTACCTCTCTGCTAATAATTCTTGCTGCTCTAACAAGCTGCCCTTTCACTACTGCACGTTTTTGTGTGTAAGGGTGACAGCTTGTGAAATGTAGTAGAGTGTTGGAATAAAGTGGTTTCCTATATACTTTAGAAATGTAACACATCATATTCGTATCCTTTGTTAGAAGAATGTCCAATTATGCTACCTCAATGTTACTAAAAAATGAGGTAAAAGTGAGGAAGTCAGTAGAATTATTCAAGAATTCAATGAATGAAGTGGCCTGTTCTTCATTCCCGTTAAAAAGGATGAAAATATCGTCCAAATAACAGGTATAATAGACCAACTTGTCTGAAAATGAAGGATTGTTTAAAACAAAAAGGTGTTCCCATTGGGCCATTACAAGGTTGGCCACGCTAGCTCCATAAGGTGAACCCATCCCTACTCCTACCGTTTGCAGATAGTAATTGTCGCCGAACATAAAGATGTTCCTTGGTAGTGTTAAATCAAGTAACTCTGCTACCAATAAGATGTCCCAATTCCTAGCCTCTCTGGCTCTCAACCTATCACAAACCCATTCAATGGCTGTTTCCTGAGGAATACTGGTATATAAATCTTTGACATCTATTGTCAGCAGGTTGTGGTGTACTTCAAACTGTATTTCATTGATTTTGGATAGGAAAGTCCATGAATCTTTACAGATCTGCGACTCCATAGCGACATACTTCCTTAAAATATGGTCAACAACCTTAGCGCAAGCATAGGTGGGTGATCCACGACTATCTATAAGTGGCCGCATGGGAGGGTCATTAATGCTCTTATGTATTTTCGGTATTCCGAATAAGTATGGAGTTCTAGGGTAAAGCGTGGTCATATAATTATACTGTTCTTGGTTAATCCTACAGTCAATGTACATCTCTTCTAAGTGGTCTTTAATTATTTTGTAGGCTGTGTTAATTTCATTTTTTGAACTCAAAGTATAAGCTTGAGTATCTAGAACTGATGACATACGTGTAAAATAGTCGCTGTTGTCAAAAATTACAACTCCTCCACCTTTGTCAGGTTTACATATCCGCAAGTTGTTCATTTGGAGACACCGAATATTCTCTAGTTCTTCTCTGTTTCTATGTACCATCCTATTGGTACGGCTCTTTATGTGCCTCCTGATGTCAAGTTCACACATTAATTCAAACATAGCTAAAAGTGGATGAAGGGGAGGATTAAAAGTACTAGAAATATATAACTGGTTGGTATCTTTTAAGTAAGCTTCCCCTCCCATCATCAACTTGAAATTGAGTTTACGTGTGAACATTTTGACATCAATTAAGGCTTGAACTAAATCTATATGATGGTGTGGCACATACGTTAGACCTTTGGCCATTAAATCTGCCATATCCACTGAGATTTCAACGTTAGTAAAATTGTACACATTGAAGTCACCCAATGAATTAGTGATGATGGTTGGTCCATGGTGTGTATTTCCATGACTTAACCCCACATCTTCTGTAAGTTCATAATTACTAGGTGAACTTACAGTGTGCATTAACGGTTGTTCCTCAGTGGATAAGGATGGTTCTGCCGTTGGCGTTGTGCTTTGGGTCGTGCTCCTAAAAAATTCCCCTGCTCATAATGTGAGTTGCGACTATTTGAATTATGTAGTTGGTGGATATCTGAATTGTTTTTATTCAACAATCTTTCACTTCTACGTAATTCATTATGAGACTCAGCTCTCTCACTGTCTTGAACTTCAGCCTGCTCCTCACCTCCATTTTTATTGGTGTCAGGCGAACTATTATGGACATGAGTGATACTAGGTGGGTTTAAGTTGACTCCATTCCCACGTGTGTTACCTTTCCCCTTCCAAACCTGACTAGAAGGAGGTTTAGGATACGCTAAGCCTTCCCTATATGCCTTAGAATCCCTGTCAAGTTTCTTAGATTTAATTGCCTGCAGTTTAACCAAATGTTCATCAATACTCTTATACAATTTACTGTATTCAAAACTATGGCTCTCAAATCTAATGTCAGTTTTAATCCTATCATCCAATATTGTTGCTTCACAGTTCAGTTGGTCGATTTGTAAAGCATAGTGTTTACTCATAAGTTTTAACAAATCAAACCCATGTCTATCATACATATTGCACAATTCAACATGAAAATCAGAATTAGCGATAAGACCTGTAGGATATTGAAAGTGCCTTAAACCTTTGGGCACTATTTTCCTAGATAAGCATTTATTAAAATATGCGATTTCAAGTTTTAATTTTTTAATTTTAAACAGTATACTATCAAACTCTTTCAAATTACTGTAAAATTCTGAATCAGCATTATCGTTTTGTAAATTAACTGTCACTTGTTCGTTGTTAAATGAAGGATTATTGTTAAACCAGTTGGAATAGTTAGGAACATTGTTCATGTTAGCACTCACCGGTACCGGCTCATACGTATTAGCTCCGACCATAGTAGGTGTATTCGAAACTAACTGAACAGTAGTCCTGTTACAAGGAACATTGTCAATAAGTATGTCCTCTGTAATGGTTGAAGAAAGTTCCCTTTGGTGTACAACAAATGTACTAGGATGCCGCATCGGTAAATTGTCAAGATTATCCGGAATAAAAGTTGGTACTGTTGATTGTAGAGGTTCACCGTCGGCTGGAATTCTCCTCCGCCTATCGTGATGGGTATTACCTAACTCTGCTGCAGTCGTAACCTTAGGAGCTACGAAACTCGGAATGTTACTGGTCGACTGTCGATCAGCTCACAAAATTGTATTCAAACAATTGTGGGAAACAGAGTTACCCACTACGTTGTTCCCCAAAGCGTTATTAGTTCCATTGCCAATGTCGAGTGGAATTTCTTGTGGTGTACCTTGTAGAAAAGGAGCTACATCGAACCCAGGTTTAATAATAGTGCCATTTAGTGTGTTATTATGCATACGATCAGTATTGTTCATTGAAACCACTTTAGTAGAAAGAAAAATACCTTGTGCTTTTTCAAGCCTATCAATACGTGACAACACTGCTTCCAATTTACATAATAATAAGTCAAACGAGTTATTCTTAGTGTTCCGTTCATTGGAATTGGTAATAGCTGCTGGTTGGTTATCAGATGCAGGTGAAATCCTTGCTTCTGAATTCTCGGATCTTAATAATTCCGGTGTTGCATTCGGAAAAACACTGGCTGGCTCACATTGAGACTCGGACGTCATACTTGAAAAAAAGAAAACCAACTATAGAAAGAACAAAAAGCAAGCCTCGTAGTACACCGCAATGCTACCACTCATCAAACTGAGTGAGAAAGGTACCAAACAGCAGACTGGAACAAATTTCGTTGACACAAATAATCCAAAATGAGTTTATTTCTTAAAGCCTGCTACTAATGGCAGACTTCTTCAAAGTAAACTCATCAAACTTCCCTCCTCATTTATACAAAAAACATAATGCATAATTGATTAATTAGTCTTATTTAACACTCGAAACACATTTAAAAATTTAAAAAGACAGTAGCTGAAATCCATTTGAAACTAAAATTCATGTATCATTTGCACACTTTAAAACAAAAGTATCATACGATAAGTAACCTATTTCCTACATTTATCATAATTATAAAAGTATATTTCAGTGAAAACCAAGTTTATACATAAACAAATTCTAACCACAGGCAAATATTAATAAATTACTTAATGAATGTATGTTGTATTTCATTAAAATTTATATTCCATGTTTTTATATTAATCTTGTGATACTCTAACTTTAATCACGATGTCTAAGAAAACATTAAACATTTAAATACATCTATTTTCATATTGTTTCATACCTATCTTTTTAAACTTAATAGACTAAGTATGCACCCTATGGAACATGTTCATGTTCATGTGTGCAAATGATACATGAATTTTAGTTTCAAATGGATTTCAGCTACTGTCTTTTTAAATTTTTAAATGTGTTTCGAGTGTTAAATAAGACTAATTAATCAATTATGCATTATGTTTTTTGTATAAATGAGGAGGGAAGTTTGATGAGTTTACTCTGAAGAAGTCTGCCATTAGTAGCAGACAAAGCTAAGAAATAAACTCATTTTGGATTATTTGTGTCAACGAAATTTGTTCCAGTCTGCTGTTTGGTACCTTTCTCACTCAGTTTGATGAGTGGTAGCATTGCGGAGTACTACGAGGTTTACTACATAAGCGTGCCTGATAAACTTTTATTACATATCTTGGGATAGTATATGTAATTATAGGTATTTGTGTGGGCATTTGGATGCATATACACACACAAATATATACATATATATATATATATATATATATATATATATATATATATATATATATATATATATATATATATATAAGGTCCCTATTAAATAAATGAAAACTCTAAATGTTGAACAACCAAATATCTGAAAAGGCCGTTCCTCAAAATTAATATTGTGGGGGACTGTGCCCCCCACACCCCCCACTACTTATTATATACCAACTCCGAGATCACACTACAGTGAGGAAAGGGCAAATTTTCCAGTCTTCACTGTACCACAATCTTACAATAGCAATATCAAGGAATAGCCTTTTCAGATATTTGGACATTCGACATTTAGAGTTTTTGTTTATTTAATAGGGGCCCTATATATATATATATATATATATATATATATATATATATATATATATATATATATATGTATATATATATATATATATATATATATATATATATATATATATATATATATATATATAAAACATACATTTATATATATATATATCTACATATATATATATATATATATATATATATATACACAAATATATACAAATGTATGTATTTATATATATATATATATATATATATATATATATATATATACACACACACATACACACATATAAATGCATATGTATATGTATATGTATGTGTGTGTGTGTGTGTATATATATACACACACACACACACACACACACACACACACACACACTCACAGACACACACTCACAGACACACACTCACACACCACACACACACACACACACACACACACACACACACACACACACACACACACACACACACACACACACACACACTACCTCACTCATGGTCTCCTCAACAAAACTAGCCATAGCGTCAGTATTTGAACCATCACTAGATAAGAGGTTCTAATAATCTTAATGACAAAGTTAAAGACATACGGATGAGAGTTATAATTATCTAACAGTAGAAATGAAGTCATTATACTCTTTTATTCTATTGTTCTGAAGTGCATTTGGTTAGAATATGTATCTGTTAGTCGAGGTTGTTATGTGACTGTCACTAGAGATTGGTAATATGTATCTATTACTAGAGACTGACAATATAGGTTCTGTGTTTACTAGGTTAACAACCACAAGGGCCTTTTTAAGCCTAGTCATGCATCCCAAATCTCTGACAAGTTCTGATACCCTTGATAAGTGTAAGCATGGGTCTGGGAGATGAACAATTTACAGTTTACCTCTGTCCATTAGAGAAATAGGTGCCAAACCAGAGATGAATTTCCAGTTTCCCACCTAATTGTCCAATTGAATTGAGTTAGGAAGGAACTCTGCTTCACATGGATGGGGAGACTGTTCCATAGACGGGGGTAGTCTCTTGGATACATACTTACCTCTCCAGCAGGTCCTATTTATATCGCAGCCAAGGTTTAAGTCTTTAAAATGGGTAATTCAGGTGCTGTTTGTTTTGTGGATTTACAGGAGGTCCATCAGAGTGGGGTTTGACAATGCCCTGTATGCCAGGCATAGATCTCCCCTCAAAAGCCTGTAGGAGACAGAATACAAACATAGAGCCTTGAGGTGGTCTGCAAAGGGCATATTACTTATGCCCTGTATTCTTTTAGTGAGGAACTCTGTGGAAGTTTCAGTTGTTGGGTATGCCTAGTTAGGTACATACCAAAGGGGGCATTGTACTCAATAATAGGTATAATTAATGCCGAATACAGTGGAACAATGACTTCTGTGGACTTAGATGTCATACGTTTGTTTATAAGCTGCACAACATAGAATGATTTCCTCACTACTGTAGACACATGATGATCAAAGGCTAGATTACTATCTATGTGTGTCCCTAAGTCCCTGACTACTGGGTCAACTCTAAGGGGTGTGTTGTCAATATGATAGTTATCAGGGATGGATGACTTCCCAAAGGATACTATTATGCATTTCTTGGCATTTAGTTTTAGTTCATGGCTCTGACACCAGTTGTCTGTCTGTGTCAGCACCTCCTGGAGAACATTTGTGTTAGTGTGAGATTCAATGACAGCTCCTAATTTGCAATCATCTGCAAATTTAGTCAGCCAGAGACCACTGACATTTACCTTGACTTCTGAAAAGTAAATGCCAAAAAGGAGTGGTCCAAGGACTGATCCCTGAGGGACTCCATCTGTGACTGGCCTCTTTGTAGAGGTGGAGTCCCCAATTCTAGCTTCCTGAGTCCTGTCTGTGAGCCAGTTGGCTATCCACTGGGTGAAATATGGGTTTGTACTTAACCTCCTGAGTTTGTTAACAATACCTGAGTGGGGTATTGTGTCAAATGCCTTGGCCAGGTCAAGGTAGGCAGTGTAAACAACTTTGCCCTCATCCATTACTTTGGTGACATTCTCGAAGAAGTCTACCAGGCTGAGTAGGCGTGATCTGCCCTTGACAAAACCAAACTGGGTTGGCTCCAGTGTCTGGAGGTTTATTATATCTCTGTTGATCATCTCCATGATAATTCTTTTCATTGCTTTACATGTAAGACTTGTGAGACTTATGGGTCTGTAGTTTCCAGGATCTGTAGATGGCCCACCTTTGTGCAGAGGGATGACTGTTGCCATTCTCCATTCATGAGGTATGAAACCTGTTTTAAGACTACGGTTGAATAGTAATTCCAGAGGCCCTGATAGGTCATGTTTTATGCTATTTAGAAGGCATCCTGAGATATTGTCTGGGCCCACTGATGCAGTGTTCTTGGTCTTAGAGAGAGCATTAAGGACCTGTTCCTTAATGATAGTGGGGGAGTTAAATTTGATGATATTTCCTGAGGAAAGACTGAGGGGGTGAGAGGGGTAAAGTTGGAGCTGAATTTATCATCCAGGAGGTTTGCCATATCTTCTGGCTCAGTATAGGTGGCTCCATTTACAATGAGCTCTGCACACAATTGTGTATTGCCTTTGAGGTTGCGGACATAGCTAAAGAATGCTTGTGGTTGCCCTTGGCCTGGGATGCTAAAAGTACCTCAAATTTGGCTTTGGTATATTTTATTTGTCCTCTGAGTTGTTTAGTTTGATGAGAGTGCTTTTATCCTGCTGAGTGCTGCACCTCCTAATTTGTGTCATACTTTTCTTCCTCCTGTTATACAGCCACCATGTATCTGTTACCAGAGACTGGTAATATGCATCTATCACTACAGATTGGTAATATGTATATCTTTCTAGAAATTGGTAGTATTTATCAATTATTAGAGACTAGTAATATGTATCTATTGCTAGAAATTGGTAGTATGTATGTATTACTAGAAACTGGTAATATGTATCTCTTACTAGAGGCTGACAATATGTATCTGTTACAAGAGACTGGTAATATGTGTCTATCACTAGAGATTGGTAATGTGTCTCTATTACTAGAAACTGGTAAGTGTATTTCTTACTAGAGGCTGGCAATATATATCTTTTACTAGACACTGATAATATGTATCTATCACTAGAGATTGTTAATATGTATCTATTACAAGAGACTGGTAATATATCTGTTAATAAAGATTGGTAATATGTATCTGTTACTAGAGTCTGGTAATATATATCTGTTAGTTGAGACTGGTAATATTTATCTGTTACTAGACATTGGTAATATGAATCTGTTACTAGAGACTGGTAATATGTAACTATTACCAGAGATTGGTAGTATGTACCTGTTACTAGAGACTGGTAATATCTAGCTGTTACTAGAGATTGGTAATATGTATCTGTTACTGGTAATATACATCTGTGACTAGAGAGTCGTAATATGTATCTGTCACCAGAGACTGGTAATATACATCTGTGACTAGAGAGTCGTGATATGTATCTGTCACCAGAGACTGGTAATGTACATCTGTTACTAGAGAGTGGTGATGTGTATCTGGTACAAGAGATTGGTAATATTGTAATATGCATCTGTTACTAGAGTCTGGTAATATGTATCTGCTATTAGAGATTGGTAATATGTATAAGTTACTAAAGAGCTGTAATATGCATTTGTTACTAGAAACTGGCAATATGTATCTTTTACTAGAGGCTGGTAAAATGTATCTATTACTAGAGATTGGTATTATGTATCTGTTACTGGAGACTGGTAGTATGCATTTGTTATTAGCGAATGGTAATATGTATCTTTTACCAGAGACTGGTAATATGTATCTGTTACTAGAAACTAGTAACATGTATCTGCTACTAGAAACTCGTAATATGTTTCTGTTACTATAGCTAAGATATATATTGATTCTGTCTGTTGAACTCTTGCAATGATCACACTCCATGCTGACTATTTGGGCCATTTCTTCAATGTGGAAGACTGCCTCAAATTGTGCAGTTACTTGACTGCATATCTCAATCCAATATTAGTGCAATACTCAATAAGTTGAGCCAATTCACTGGTCATCAGGGGCCGTAGTAAGGCCAGAGATATGTCTCATTTTAGTGCAATGTCTAATGCTGGTCTGTAACTCAGTCACAGTGCAATACTCATGAATGTCTCATACTGGGCAGTACTCAATGTAAGTCTTTAATGCAATGTCTTACGTCAGTACTGTGTAATACTCAAGCAAGTAAAGCGAACACTATATAATAAATGTTAAAGTGAGTTTTATGTGCAATATTAGGATTATCTCGCTAAAACATTATGGTATAGAGTAAGTAGTTATATATGTATTAATGTCTTGTCATAATTAAGTCTATGTGATATCTGCACATTTGAGCCCATAGATACAGAATTTTGTTCAGTTTTTGTACTTGTGTGATTTTAAATGATAATAAAGTTTACTTTTACATGTTTGAATTACTAGAGATTGGTAATATATAACTGTTACTAGAAGCAGGTAATATGTATCTATTACTAGAGATTAGGTAATATGTATCTGTTATTAGAGATTGGTAATATGTATTTTTATTAGAGATTGATAACGCGTATCTTTTATCAGACACTGGTAATATGTATCTGTTACTAGAGTGTGGTAATATGTATCTGTTACTAGAGTCTGGGAATATGAATCTGTTACTAGAGATTGGGAATATGTATCTTTTTCTAGACACTGGTAATATATATATGTTACTAGAGACTGGTAATATGTCTGTGTTACTAGATGCTGGTAATATGTATCTTTTATTAGATACATTTATCTACCACTAGAGACTGGTAATTTGAATCTGTTAGTAGTAATATGTATTTGTTACTACAGAATGGTAATGTATATCTGTTACTTGAGACTTGTAAGATGTACATTTTCCTAGAGACTGATAATATATAAGTTTTACTAGAGATTGGTAATATGTATCTGTTACTAGAAACTGGTAAAACCTTTCTATTAATATAGATAAGTAATATGTTTAAATTACTAGAGACTAGTAATATATACCTGTTACTAGAGACTAGTAATATATACCTGTTACTAGAGACTGGTAATATGTGTATGTTACTAAATGCTGATAATATGTATCTTTTACTAGAGACCAGTAATATTTATGTACTACTAAAGACTGGTAATTTGAATCTGCTGCTAGTAATATGTATTTGTTACTACAGAATGGTAATATGTATCTGCTACTCGAGGCCAGTAATATGTACGTTTTCCTAGAGACTGGTAATTTATACCTTTTACTAGAGATCGGTAATATATATCTGTTACTAGATTGATTTAAAAGCCTACGTTTGTGCTTGTTTCCCACCTTTCCTGTAACTAGTATAGTTCAGATACAGATTTGCTGTATCCAGGACTGTTTGTAAGCTTCTGAGCCCCCCAAGCCTTTCTGTGTTGGAGGGAAGCCTTCTAGCTTATCAGTGGGAGTGGTAAGTACTAGGTAGCCTATCTACCCCAAGAGTGGTTTCTGGTCCAGAAATTTTAGTTTATTGGCCGTTTGGCAGTTTTTCCATTGCTTTCAACTTACTGATTTAAAAGCCTGCATTTGCACTTGTTTCCCATCTTTCCTGTAACTAGTCTAGCCCAGATACAGATTTGCTGTATCCAAGACTGTTTGTAAGCTTCTGGGTCCCCCAAGCCTTTCTGTGTTGGAGGTAAGCCTTCTACCTTATCAATGGGAGTGGTAAGCACTAGGTAGCCTATCTACCACAAGAGTTGTTTCTGGCCCAGAAATTGTGGTTTATAGGCTGTTTGGGCAGTTTTTCCATCTGTTTCAACCTTCTGGTTTAAAAGCCGATGTTTGCGCTTGTTTCCCACATTTTCTGTAACTAGTTTAGTCCAGATACAGATTTGCTGTATCCAGGACTGCTTGTAAGCTTCTGAGCTCCCCAAGCCTTTCTATGTTGGAGGGAAGCCTTCTAGCTTATCAGTGGGAGTGGTAAGCACTAGGTAGCCTATCTATCACAAGAGTGGTTTCTGGCCCAGAAATTGTAGTTTATTGGCTGTTTGGGCGGTTTTTCCATCTCTTTCAACTTTCTGGTTTAAAAGCCCATGTTTGGGCTTGTTTCCCACCTTTTCTGTAACTAGTCTAGTCCTGATACAGATTTGCTGTATCCAGGACTGTTTGTAAGCTTGTGAGTCCCCCAAGCCTTTCTGTGTTGGAGGGAAGCATTCTAGCTTATCAGTGGAAGTGGTAAGCACTAGGTAGCCTATCTACCACAAGATCCAGGTACAGATTCTTAGTTTTAGCACTTGAATTTGCTTATTCATGCTCAGCAATTGTTCAGAACTTGTTGTCAGCACTAAATATGCTACAAATTACTACAGCACTCAACCTTCCTCTTTACCTAGAGGAAACAGTTTTTGTAATTACTTTCCTCATTTGCTTAGAGATAAACAGCTCTTATACTCACTTTCCTCACTTGTCTAGAGGAAAGTAGTTTTTTTATTCAGGCATGTCCAAGGGTCAGCTCCCAGTGTTCTCTCCTGTCTATCTGATGAATCTGGGCATCTTGGGGCAATGTAGCAATTGCCTCATGTACACTGACAACCCTCTCCTTACCACCCATCACCACAACCTGTGAGAGATGCACTTATCTAGCCAAACTGGAGATAAAGCTCTCTCCAACCAAGACTGAACTTGACAGTCAAGAGGAGAAGGTAAACACTTGCACCACACCACACCACACTCATCGCATAGTCCCACTAAACCTACACCACCAAAATCCACACATAGAAATACAAAAACATTTGCGGAGACTCTCAATAATAATCTGCTCAAGCAACAGAGACCTCCAAAGCAGAAACATAAGCAACCTCCACCCCCCAACACAACCCAAATGACACATAGCCCACAGACTCAGTGTGCCAATAAACCACAGCCCATAAGGCAAAACAACGTACCCAACACACTAGTCATAGGTGACTATAGTCAGGCACACTGATGTCCCACTCACCAGGCTAAACAAGGAGAAGGTTACTGTCAGCTGCCTGTCAGGTGCCAGGATCCACCACATAACCCACGCAATCAGGTCACTCCACAACAAGTACAAATTTGACTCTATCATTGTCCATGTTGGTGTGAATGACCTGAGACATACCTCCCTGGACTACATGAAAAGAGACATGGAAGAGCTCTCCAATCTTGTAGCCCAGGCAGGTATGACCTTAGCCCTGAGTAGCATCCTGCCATAGCCCAGAATGATACCGGAGTACAAGGACAAAAATGATTGACTTTCAACAATTGGCTAAGCTTCTGGTGTCATTCTAAGGGGATCCAGTATT
This sequence comes from Protopterus annectens, assembly GCF_019279795.1. NCBI lineage: Eukaryota > Metazoa > Chordata > Ceratodontiformes > Protopteridae > Protopterus > Protopterus annectens. Next base: position 1,293,666,726 of record NC_056743.1, on the reverse strand, counting down.
TGTCTCCCTGGGATGACATGGTCGGCAGACCACGATGCTTTGCCAGAGATGGCTGCACCTGTTGCCCCTGGGATTCCAGATACTGGCTAAGGGTCTTGCCGCTCCTATAGTGCCTTTTTTAGGCAAGGTTCAAATGACAAATTCACCACCGTAACAGGAACAGGCAAGCAAAAACTGAGGGTAATGCTATTCAATGCTAGAAGTCTAAACCTCAAAATGCACTCACTGAAGACACTTCTTAAAATGGAGGGCATCGATATCTGTGCAATGACTGAGACCTGGTTCAAGGCTCCAGGGAGCACTCCTGCATTACCAGGCTATAACTCATACCACACTTTTCGGCCATCTAACCTCGACCAGAACACCAAAGGTGGAGGTGTGTCCATATTCATTTAGGATATCCACACCTCCAGGCTAGTTGCACAGCATAATGCATCCGAGGTTATACAAGTGCAACTAACTCTGGGCAAAACTGCAATCCAAATTGTAGCTTGCAACTGATCCCCCACCATGCCCCAGGATTCCCACTCCTCTTTTCCTGATATACTGGAAAATATTAGGGTTCAACCAAACACCCTAATAATGGGTGATTTCAACTACCCCACCATTACCTGGGAAAACTACTCATGTCCTTTGCTCAGCGCTTTCTGAAATTCATAAATACCAGTGCCCTGGGATCAACTTATCCACACCCCCACCAGGGGCAACAATATCCCAGACCTAGTCTATTACCAACATGAGTGACCGGTGTTCTACACCCGAAGTTAACTCCTCATTGGTCAGATCCAAACATAAGCTAATCACCCTAGATATCCACATCCCACCTCCACCCACCATTAAGGAAACCATGGTAAAAAATTTCTCCAAAGTCAACTTCATGCTTCTTAAGACAGAAGTGGCGAACTTCATGAGACCCATGCAGATGGACAATACAGTTATGACTGCTGAATCCTACACAAATGCACACTATAAGCACTTGCAGGAGTGCATGGATCATGCTATCCCAAACAGAACCAAGACGCTAGCCTCCAAAAAAAGGAAGCCAATCTGGTGGTCCCCTGCCATAAACAAACTCTACAACAGAAGGAAGAAACTGCTGCAAAAGAGAGTAAAGTTCCATGAGTGGAGGAGCTGCCTGGTCAGCCTCAGTAAGAAGCTGAGATCCCTCATAAAATCCTCCAAAGCTAGCTAGAAAAACAAAATCACCACTGATTCTAAGGGCAACTGCAAAGAATTCTATAGCTATGTCAAGAATCTCAATGGCAATACCCAGATCTACTCTGAGTTACATCACAACGGCATGAAAATTACAGAACCAACTGATATTGCCAACATCCTGGCAGATAGGTTCAGTGCTAACTTTATCCCCCTCTCACCCCCTAAAGGGCCCATATCTATACAGGAAGAATGCAGAGTCCCTGTAATCACATCTATGCAGGTAAAAGCTGCACCCTCTAAAACCAAAAACACAGCATTCATGGGACTGGACAACATCCCAGGCTGCATTTTATGTGAACTTCAGAATAAACTGGCTCCCCACCTAAGCACCATGTTCAATCATAGTCTCACATCAGGCTTTGTGCCCACTGAATGGTGCACAGCAACAGTTATCCCACTCCACAAAGGGGGAGCCACCATTGATCCTGGGAACTATCGCCCTATTAGCCTGATGAGCCTGGTCTGCAAGGCCATGGAACGTATCATCATGGAACTCATAAACAAAGACATTGGTAACCTCCAAACTCTGGACCCCACCCAGTTCAGGTTTGTGAAAGGCAGATCATGCCTTCTGAACCTGAACAACTTCTTTGAGGCAGTCACCAAAGCCATAGACGAGAGTAAGGTGGTTCACACAGCCAACCTTGACCTTGCCAAGGCTTTCAACATCATCCTCCATTCTGGAATTATAGCTAAACTCACTAAACTAGGTATAAATCCCTATGTCACAAGATGGGTTGCCAACTGGCTCACTGACAGAACCCACAATGTAAAAGTTGCAGACTCCAAATCTGACTTCAAACCAGTGACAAGTGGAGTACCACAGGGTTCAGTCCTGGGACCTCTCCTGTTTGGTATCTACTTCTCTGAAGTACATGCTAACACAGAAGGCCTCTGGCTAACGAAGTTTGCAGATGACTGCAAACTAGGAGTCATAGTTGAGTCCCCAAATGATGTGGACCTCCTACAGAAGGGCCTCACTGAGACAGATGCCTGGTGTCAGAGGCATGGCCTCAAGCTCAATGCCAAAAAGTGCATTGTCATCCCTTTGGTAAAAACTCTGTACCCATGAACTACCACATAAACGACAGTCTACTTAATGCCAAATGTGTGATAAGAGACCTTGGGACCCAGGTGGACAGTAGTCTCTCCTTTGATAATCTCATTGCTGCAATAGTCAGGAAATCCTTTTATGTGGCACACCTCATCACAAAAGTGTTCTCATCCAGGAAAAAAGAGGTCATTGTTCCTCTCTACTCAGCACTCATTAGACCCACTATAGAGTACAACGCCCCTTTTGGAATGTACCTCACAAGACATCTGCAGCAGCTGGAAAGGCCACAGAAGCACCTCACAATGAGGATTACTGTCCTTAGACAGATGCCCTACACTGACCATCTAAAAAAACTCCAGCTTTATTCTGTAGCATATCGCCTACTCTGAGGAGATCTCTACCTAACATATAAAGCTATGTTAAACTCAGAGCTGGTGAACATGCTACACCTAAAGAAATCCCAATCTCTCTGAGCTACACTCTCTAGGGACCTAAACCTTGTCACCACAATAAACAGGACATGCTGGAGGGATAGATTCCTGTCCCAGAGACTTCCTCTACTCTGGAACAAGCTACCCATCTATGTCAAGCAAAGTTCCTCATTAGCACTCTTCAAGAAAAATCTTGATGAGTGGATGGGAAATAGGAAATACACCCCGGGATCACTTCTGTGGCTCTGCTTGACAGGGGCACAGGAAATTAACTTTCTTTGGTGGCATAAGCCAGAGAACCTTGTTGGCTAGGCTTACTTAGGCCCTTGGGCTGATAGCCTAGTACCTACCCATGAACCTATGAGCCCATGAAACTGGTAATTTGAATCTGTTACTAGAGACTGGTAATATGTATCTGTTATTTGAGAATGGTAATATGTATCTATTACTAAAGATTGGTAATATGTATCTATTACTAGAGATTGGTAATATGTATCTGTTACTAAATATGAATCTGTTACTAGACACTGGTAAATTGTGTGTGTTCGTTGAGGTTGGTAATATGTATCTATTACTAGAGACTGGTAATGTGTATCTGTTACTAAATATGAATCTGTTACTAGACACTGGTTAAATTGTATTTGTTAGTTGAGACTGGTAATATGTATCAGTTACTAGAGGATCGGTAATAAGTATCTTTTACTAGAGACTGGTAATATGTATCTATTACTAGAGACTGGTAATATGTGTGTGTTACTAGTAATATGTATCTGCTAATACAGATTGGTTATTGATGTATGTATATATATATCTATATATATATATATATCTATATATATATATCTATATATATATATATATATATATATATATATATATATATATGTATATATTACTATATGTTGGTAATATGTGTCTGTTACTAGAGACTGGTAATATGTATCTGATACTAGAGATTGGTAATATATATTTGTTACAAAATACTGACAATATGCATCTGTTACTAGACATTAGTAATATGTATCTGTTACTAGAGGTTCCTAATATGTATTTCTTGCTAGATATTTGTAATCTGTATCTATTACTAAAGATTAGTAATATGTATGTTTTACCAGAGACTGGTAATATGTATCTGTTATCAGAGTCTGATAATATGCATCTGTTACTGGAGACTGGTAAAATGTATCTGTTTCTAGAGACTGCTAATGTGAATCTCTGCCCAGAGGTTGGTAGTATGTATCCGCTACTGGAGACTGGTGATATGTATCTGTGAGTGGTAATAATATTTGTTACTAGAAACTGGTAGTATGTATCTGTTACTAGAGATTGGTAATATGTATGAGTTACTACAGACTTGTAATATGTGTCTTTTACTAGAGATTGGTGATACGTATCTATTAATAGAGATCAGTAATATGTGTCACTATGATTTGCAATATGTATCTGTTATTAGAAGGCTGGTAATATATTTCTATTACTAGAGATTGATAATATATATCTGTTACTCGAGACTGATAATATGTATCTTTTACTAGCAACTGGCAATATTATCTATGACTAGAGACTGGTAAAGTTGCTTTGCAACATACTACATTAATTTCTGAAATGTTAGATGCAATTTCATATTTTTTTTTATTTTTCTGAATGGAAGTAGTTTCACCAGAAAAACTGACCCAGTTATGTCAAATTATTTATGTAATGTTGGGAAAAGTTGTTCATTTTTTATCTGGTCATTGGCAAAACATTAAAGCATGTAAGTGATTTACTGATCCTGTTTTTATTGTATGGAAAAAAAAAGAGATGCTGTCCACTTCAGCCTATAACATGCAGGCATGCAGTTCTGTGGTGGGTTGTCTCCACAGATGTGCTGTATGAAGGCAGTGACAACATACAAGGAAGCGTCAGGGATGTTCTGTCAACTCAGGTGCATATAAAGGGTATGTGGTGTTTGTGTGTGTGTGTGTGTGTGTGTGTGTGTGTGTGTGTGTGTGTGTGTGTGTGAAGCACAGGTACCTGTGCCAACACTATGTATTTACCGACAATGTTAACTACTGCAGGAAATTGCTGAACTGCATTCATGGTAGTTAAAGGCAATTTGGAGACATGCAAACTACTAATGAAGACGTCTTTCCTCATTGTGGCTAATGTGTCTCTGAATCACAAAATACAGCATTGTGGGTAATGTGTCTCTGAATCACAAAATACAGCATTGTGGCTAATGTGTCTCTGAATCACAAAATACAGCATCACAGAAACAGACTCTTTTTACTGCAGGTCTTACCACAAGAAGCAGGGCTGCTTCTGAATCTTTGGGATGATGTGACATTAAATTCTCTTGCGCCATATTTGAATCAGATATAGAAGTCTGTGGAATTCACTTTCAGTATAACAAGGTGGAAATGAACTTATTGGCTGACATCATACGTAAAAGTGACAGAGATATTTGTAGTAGAATATTTAAATATAATGAGTAATGGTTGTTTGACTTATAATAGTATGCACCCCAGGGAGTTCAAGGAAAATATTACTAATGGACAAGTCATCTGTCTAAATCAGTTGACATAAGATGAACAGTATTATGCAGATGAAAATGTTTTCTTGTCTCAAAAGTTTACACAGAGGTTATTCTGAATAGTGAATTAATATCACTATCATGGTGGTACTTGAAAAAAGAATGCTCACTAGCCTTCTAAGTGCAATATAACGAAAAATAATACTACAGCTGGGGAAAGTAGTGCTCATAATAACAGAAACAGATGTAACATGGCCATGATTCTGCCACATTCTGTTGATATCAGAAGAGTAATAAATTAAAACTGAAAGATTTTAACTGGTTTTCAGGCTATACTTTCTAAAGTGGGAGATAAACCCGACTTTGTGTATAACAGAGGAAGGAATATGAAAAATATATTTCCAAAGAATAACTTGTCTTCTTCTGGCTTTTCCCAGTTAGGGGTCAACGTTTTAAAATAATTGTAATAATTGAAAAAGAAAAGGGTATGTACTGTTGTTTTTTTTTTGTTTTTTTTTGCCAGCAACACCAACATATTATCATGGCAAAGACATACTTTGTTAAATGCATTCTTTATAAGATACCTGTCAGATTTCCATGCAGTTCCAAAAATGTGGTATATGCATCTTGCTGTAAAACAGGTCAGGGCTTTTACATTGGCAGAACCTCACAAAAGTTGAAACAATATATATATTGATCTATGTACCGTGGAATGGAAATTTGTGCAATACAGTATATAGACTTTCAACAATAAGAACAAATCATAGAAAATGTTAAATGTTCAGTAACTGATTTTGGGACAGTAGTGTCAGTTGACCCTGGAGAGAGGGAACACTGAAGACATTTTATACTACAAAGAATATCAACCTCAGGTGAGGTTAGATACCTCTAGGGATACAGGTAACTGTAACATGCCAAGGTAAATGAAATGGAAAGTTTTAGATGAGAAGGACATTCAAACACAGGCTAATCTTTTTAGAATACTTTCTAATTAGCATTTTAATTCTTTATTTCATCATGTTTAATGATCTTGTCTTGTAGAGGTACCACCTGTTGCTATTTACACAGGTCAGTCCCTATTTGGCTAGTAGTGCCCAGTGATAAAACATGAAAAATGGCAAATATCCTGAGATCTTAGGACAAAAAATGTTTCATATGTTTCCTTAAATAGTTGCAGAAAACAATTATATTGCACATGAAGCACTCAAATATTTTATGAAACAGCATAAAAAACTCAAACTCTATAAGAATGAGCTTTTACTTTGGAAAGAAAAAACTGGTTATGTATATGCTTTCTCCTGCAAAATCTCCAATCTCCATTAGAAATATCCTACTTTAGGCATCTGAAAGGATGGTAACCCTATTGTCTTGTGATCACCAGTGCAAATCAATGTTGAGTATGTTTCATTCTCCAGTCTGAAAAAATCATTGTGGATTTTTTAAATAAAGGAGCTTGGAGTTTAGCTTTTGGTTTTTACTTCTTTGTTATATTTCTAGTTATTTTTCAGCCAGCTATTAACAGTGAAGTACTTTTTTAATTACAAGCCTAAGCAAAATGGCACTTTCATTGAAAAAATATAAAGCGATATTTCTTTTTCCTGGGGAGTAAGGTTTCTATACCTACTGTGCTCTTACTTAAACTAAGTACACAGTCACACATCTACACTAAAAGTGAAAGTGCATTTACATGAATGCCTCATCCCATTCCAAGTATACAACATAATGAGATTTATACTAAACAAAAATTGAAATACAACTACAGAGCAAACAAGAAAATTCAGTGTACCAGCTACATTCTTAACAAGAAAACCACACAGGCTATTCTGACTCCTAAATGGAAATATGTGCATGCGTGTGTGTGTGTGTGTGTGTGTGTGTGTGTGTGTGTGTGTGTGTGTGTGTGTGTGTGTGTGTGTGTGCATATGTTTGCACTTGTGATGAAGCTATGTCACTAAATGCTACAGTTTTCTTTATTAAAACATAAATGTGACTTGTAAAGTAAATAACACAAAAGGACTACTTACAGAAATCAGTTTCAGTCTCTGTTAATGCAAGCTTTTTCTTGCTTCATATATATATATATATATATATATATATATATATATATATATATATATATATATACACATGCATTTCCAGCCAGGCAGCAAGACTGATGGCTAGGTAGATAAGACAGATAGAGAGATAGATAGACAGACAGGTAGATAAATAGATTGATTTCCAAACCTTCCTCAGTATCCTGCAATAATTGATTCAAGTGTGGACATTTAGTTGTCACAATTGTGGGGATGTCATACACTTGCATGGATGATTGTCACTCAAGTGTTATACCTGCTTGTGAACAGGTGACTCTCATTAGGTCTCATTAAGTCTTTGGGGATTCTTTAATGGTAGAGGCACCAGAGACAACACCCTCACATGTCTCAGAGAAAGGTAAGCAGACAATGTTCTTAAATTCTCTCCTTCCCCAACTGACTCCTGCAGTGTCTGCCTGGACTGCTAATAGAACCCAGGTTGGCTGGCTCATAGTTATGGTTTTATCCTCTGTGCTGTGGAACCAGCTGCCTGAACAGTTTACATTGTGGCTATGTGAGTGCTCCCTCGGTTGTTTGGGACTGGCTAAGGGATATTCTGTAGGCATACTTAGTGTGCATTTGGGGTAACACTCACCTTCATATCCTCCTACTGCAAGGAATGGAAAGACAGGAGCACCATAGTCTGCCATGCAGCTGAGGCCCAGTTTTGTATTGTCCTTAAAGGAGAGTGGTGAGCTGAAAATTAAAAATAAGGTTAGCAACAATACTTTATTTATATTAATCACTTTGTTTAATACCTTCCACTCTGGACAGTTACAATTTTGGATCACACATGCATGCTTTGCCATCTCTATCACTGTGATCCTTAGTTACTACCCCTGCCCTCAGCTCTTGCCCTATACTCTAGCTTCCCCCCTCCCGCCATGTCCCTTGAGTAGGTAAGCATCTCAACTCCAGGAAGTTTGTGCCTGCATGTAGCGCATATTCTTCCAAAGGTTCTTGTCTGCAAGGTATGAAATTTGTCATTGAATAATATGCCAAATGATCATAGGAGGTAAATGCACAGGGGATATTTACAAGATTACCAGCTAATGGTATGTGTTTGGAATGTGGGAAGAAACTGGATACCACTGCAAAAATATATATGGTCAGGGATGGCTTACAAGCTGAACACAGAATGTTCTTCATCTGGGAGACAAACCAAACAACCCATACTGCAAGGTTACCATGCCAACTGCCACAGCACTGTGCTACCTGTTAAGTATTATAGCTTAAATCAGGTTTGCAGAAAAACTCAACAAATTTGTGATGAGGCTGACTCATCTGTGCAAGGGACTTCACCAGCTGGATTAGCAGCAGCTGGAATGGGCAGACATATCCAGTGGTAGAGCAGACAAGAGAAGAGTTCCACACCAGGTGGACGTGTCAGTAAAATCTTAATGAAATCATGACTGAAAGTTTAATAAAAATGAATTAAAAAAAAAAATATTATAAAATGTCTTATATAGTTTGACACTGAAACAAACCATGATTTTAAGTGATTTTAAATATAATGCAGTACAACTATTTGAAGGCAACAGATGTAAAATATATCTCTCAGATGTAGTTAGTAATGGTCAAACCTTCCAGTGATTAACATACAACAAATTTCTTCTGTAATCATTACAAAAAGAGATAATATTAAGCAATGTTTGTGTAATAGTACAAGTTCTTGCTAATGGTAATTTATGCAAAAATCTCTCATTAAAACAGGCAGATTAATGACCAAATGTTAAAGTGAGTGAGCTAAGTACACTTTATTAACTAGCAAACTATATAAAAGCAAAATGAAGCAATTTTCTGATACTAGTGCAGGCAAATTTGTGTGGAAGCATTTAATTAATTTCTACCTGCTATAACAAAGGGGGGGGGGGGGCATTTCAAACCAAAAAAATTGGGTCTATAAAAATGCCCATGTTCTTTTTCTTACCCTTGTACCTACTGACCACTAAACGTCCTGCACTGCTTCACTGCCCATGCATTCAGATGACACCTTGAACCTCTGCTCCATAACCTGTGAAATAGATTCCCCAGATTCCACAGGGAGTTTGTTTTATTGCATCAAGTTGTGCATTTGATTCAATGCCAGGGTCAAGCCAGGCAGGGTAGAGGCCACCATACAGGTAGCCATATTATGATATACTATATATATCTTGAGGCTGTCAGGGATAGACACAGTAGTGGCAAAAGATGTACACACTTGTGTTTGTGTAAATCCCAGAGCCATCCATACAGCTATTAGTGGTATTTCACACTATAGGAGATAGTCTGTACTTGGCTGTCATGCACTCCAATAGTGAATGAGTTGAAACTGACCACTTACCCTCCAGCCTCTCTGGTTAGCTCCTTCAGCTCCATTGTCACTAGTTTAAACTGACCATCTAAGTCAGAGTCAAGGTTTTATCCAATGGAACCAACATAAATGTTTTTTGTAACTATTTGGTGTTGTAAAAATGATGACTACTTTTATGTGCTGGTATATGAAAAAAATATGTTTATATTTTAATTTAGGTATACTGGGAACATATAAACATAAGTAAATGCATGCAGATGACGGAAAATGCAACACACTGGACACAGTGATGCTTTATATGCTGCTGTGGAAGACTGGACAAATTCTATTGAAATTATTGAAATGTGTTACATAGCATATGACATTTTGAGAGACAGTTGGGCTCCAGTGCTGGTAAATTTTATGGGCACCAAAATCTATAGAGGGTCGGAAAGTTTAGTGGTACTAGTTAAATGAACAAAGAAATTAGTCAGAGAGATTTTAACTACTTTTGGTAACTGCATAATTGTTAAGGTTCCAGAAGGCGAAGTAACTGGGATAAGAATGCATTTGGTTTATATTATGGTGCTATTTAGACCAGCAGAGCATTGTCCTTTTGTAGAAAGGCTGGCAGTTGTATTAAGAGGTAAATCTGTGTATGGTGCATGTTCAGAAAACATATGAAGCAGACTGTTGTGTAAGGACAGTCTGACAACTGAGTAAACATTAAAGACAGCAGTGTTAATGAAAATAGCCAGAAACATAGTAGAATTACAACAGGATGCAGCAGAAAGTTTTGTTAATAAATTGTGTGTAAATCCACATGAAAAGCAAGCATGCTTTCAGTGTAGAAGGGCTTCACATAAAGCTAATATAATTATTTAATAGAATTATACTGTAGGCATTGAGATGTGGAAATGGCAACAAAGACCTGAATAGCCAATATGGGATATAAGACAATATACATGGTTCAAAGTATGTGCACAAAATGGTGCATGCAGGAAATAACGACTGGTCAGGTAACAGGGTCTATGTCAAAAGATTGAACGGCCAAATTGTCAAAACCCATATGGTCGAGACAATATGATCGATAATTCAAACCCAAACAACACCTGCATATAATAAAAAGAATGCTTTTGCAGGGGGCAAGCCCCCTCCATCCCCTCACCCCTTCTAATTATATAGATCAACTCCGAGATCACTCTACATTGGGGAAAAGAGCAAATTTCCTGATCCCTACTGTAATGCGATCTCAGTCAGAATGGTTCGAAGGACTGATTTGTTAATCATATGGTCTCGACCATATGAGTTTCGACAATTTAGCCATTCAACCTTTTGACATAGACCCAGATAACATAGGTCAGACACAAAAGATAAATCTCACCATCTGATTTTCCTATAACTCCATAGCATGAATTAAAACAACAGAAGAATTGCATGGATCAGTTCAGAACTGCATGATACAGCTGGATATAGTAACTGATCGGTGTATTATTTCTGTGCAAGATTATGAGAAAGTATATTTACGTGTAACTGGATAGTTTAGAAGTATTACTATAGGACTAAGTGGGGGAATGTATTTCTGGCAGCTAAAGTAACTATGCCTGTTAAATATGAATGTAAAACACAAAATCTGAATTTGTGTGCATCTGACAAACAAAGGTTAGCATTGTTCTACAAAAAGAGGAAAAAATGAACTTAACTGTGAATATATTAAGAAACTGAATATAGCAACCAAGGACAGTGATAAACTTCTACAGTAAGTTGTTACAGTTTTTGGCAGATGTCAAGCAAGTCTTTACCTGAGAGATGGGAATATTTTAAAGCATAAAAACAGTGACAATTTTGTAACTAGGCATTATATGACAATAGACCAAAATTTCATTAGGTCTGTAATATACTTTATGTTCGTATATCTAAGGTGGAAATGAAACTAAAAGTTGAAAAGTGTTGGGAGTCTTGTCCAAAGTGAAGAGTAGTAAATGGGGTACATTCATCATGATATTTAGGGATGTTCATGTCTGCTGAACTCACAGAGTTATTGCTAATCTAGTTCTAAGGACTGTGCAGTCCCATCTGCTTTCACGCTACTGATAGTGAAAAGAAGATGATTAATGAAAAATAACTTGGCACAGAAAAACCTAAAACAGGAATGAAAGAGTCTTCCATAAAAAGTCAGCACCTGTCATTAAGTAATAGAGGATAGACCAGGTACTCTAAGGAATTCCTAATACATAGTGTTACCTAAACAATGTCCTGGTGGTGAGAAATAATGATGAAGAACATCTGGATAACCTATAGAGGGTCCTAGACAGAAATAAAATAGCATGTGCCTTGAGAAGAGACTGGAGTGAAGCTTTCAAAGATTATATGCTGTATTGTGGATGTGTCTGACAAGAATGTATTACGAAGGTTACGTGATGAGATGGGGGTGTGGAAAAGGTACCCAGGCCTCAGAATGTGCCACAACTGATGTAATACGTGACAGGTTCTACCCCTTTATTAGAACCTATGTCATTGAGTCCCAATCCATCAGACGTGTTTTAAAGGTTAAATATTCCAAGATAAGCTATTCAAGTGACTGAGGCTTAGACATGAATCTGTAAGGTTGTATAACTAAGAGGAAGAGGATTTATATAATAACACATATTCCCTTTCCTCCATGACCATGCAACCTTGGCATTAGTGTATGTCACTAGTATGGCTTGTGGGGTGGGAGGTGGGGGCTTGTTCTCCTGAAACAGCATGGTTTGTGTTTTATATTATGCAGAGTTAACCTGGTTTTGAGCTTGCTGGCTTTTATTTGTCATGCCACTAAAGCCAGTATTCATCACACTCAGATGCTAGGCAATTTGTGCTTGCTGGAACTCAACGAGTTAGCATTAGTGAAGACTGGTAAGGTATTGCCAGAAGTTTCTATCAAACTTCTCAATAGTAATACACCAATTAAATTCATTGCTGCAGAATAAATATGAATGAAAATGAATAGAAGACTATAAACACACTTTCAAAAAAATAATAATCATCCTGAATGAAGGGTTAACCCACTCTGAGCCTTCTTTGCCTATTAGGTTGGTATGTGATACACTATTTTCTGACTTACACAATTTTTATTTTATTTTTATTTATTTTAACATTTGTTTACTGTGAAAGTCTGACTGGGACAGAGCCCATTTAGTGAATGCCTGGGGAGAAATGCTCCAGAGACATCTTTGGAATGACACAGAAAACCCAGTCCATTTGCTTTTGGGTCATTAACCAGAGCTAAACAGAAATATGTCCAAACAGACAAACAGTGAAGCTCTTAGCTTCTTCTGGAGAGTATAGAAATTCAACCAATGTCTTCATGAAAATAGGTTTATGCTGACTGTGGATTACCAGTTTCTACTCACCACCATTGGCCCAAGAAATGGGTATCTGAGAAGAGTACACACAGGTTACAGAACTGATTAGTATTCTACCACCTCTCCAAGTTGGACATGGTTTCCCAACATAAATAGCTTGATGTTATGTATCCTGTAGTACTGCCAACAAATGCATAACAAACAGGTAAATGACTCAATAAATAATGCATGGATGAATGTAAGGAAACAAAGCAATATAGTAATGCTGAGGGACTGTCATGACTGCTGTATAAGAATCATGAGGAACCAGTAATTGTGGATCCAGTGAATGTGTACTTTACATCAGTTGTTGCACAAATGCCAGCAATGAATGCTGCTACATAAGATTAATCAGGAATGAAGCAGTGCAGTCACAAGTGTTTGAAGTAACATTAAAGGATGGCACAGAGATGATGACATGCAACATCTATACTTTGCTTTTTGAGAAAAGATTTGACTGTATACCAAATCATTTTTCTACACGGTACTTAAAGTGCTAGTTTCAGCTAAGTTTCATTCAAGACTGATGAATGCTCTGTATGGGTGCACCTGAAGGAAAATATAAATAAATGAAGTTCCTTCCCTGAAGTAACTTGGAGTATCTTGGCACTGCTAAGGAAATCAGAGATCTAGCCAAAAGCAACAGTAGATGTCAAGTGGTCCAAATGACAGCACCACAAAAAACACTGTCATTGGGAATGGCCATCTGTACCATGGCACTGTGTTCATACTGACTCGATGGGCCATTTTGTGGACGTAATGTTCCTCTATAGAGTGGATGTGCACTCAGAGTGGCCTGAGATAATAAACATGGAAAGTCAACTGTGTCACAAATTACAATATCAGTATAAAAATAATTTACGCATTTTCAGTAATAATAGTCCACTGCTCATGTCAGAGGAATTTGATGCATTTATGAAAGAAAACCACGTTAAACATATAATATCTAAGCTGTACCATTCAGTTCTGAATGGGCTTCAGAGATTACTTTTAGAGCAGTCCAACAAAGCTATGAACCCTAATGTTAAACCCACTGCAGCACAAACTAGATATTTTTTTGCCTTTCTCATTACCATTACCACACATGTAACCACAAATACTTGTTTTGCACTGTTAATCCTGAACAGGAACCTGCACTTCAGATTAGACTTATTAAAAGTATATTTGTAAGGACAAATGTACAATAACACGGTCTGATATATCAATGAGATGCCTTTGAGGAGCACTGACACAGGTGAGAGGTTGTTCACCAGACGTTATAGAACTGACTAATGGCAAGTTAGGTAGATTGTTTCAAGGACTGGACATAATGAAAGATACGTTTGATCATGGGCACTGTATGAGGAGAGGTTATGTAGTCCAGAGAATAAGTATTCAGCCAGCAGAAGGTTTAGAACCACTAGCTAGATAAATAAACTTTGTGGAAGTATCTCAGGAGCAGATGTTTCCAAAGAAAGAAATAATGACTAACTGTTGACTAACATTTGGTGAAATAATGGATAATGAAAGTCGTATCTCAAAAGGGATACCTGATAAGACATTTAAATGGAGAAGGATGGACTTCTAAGGGTTTTTCCTTGTGAAATAACTAATTGTTTTTGACCAAAAGAGGAATAAAGACAGAACAGTAACAAGACAGGGATGGACCAGCAAAGCCATTCCACACCATGAAGTAGCTAAGATGCTAGTGTTACAACATCCCTAACAGAAGACACCCTCTGACACCCCCAACAGCATAATCAGTCACTGTTCCAAGCACAATGGAGCCATACAGACATTCTTCTCAGAAACCGAGTTGACCTCCTCAAAGAGTTGTTGTCTTTCGGCTTTTCTCGGTTAGGGGTCGCCACAGCGGAACTCCGGTCCACTAATGTTTGGTAGTTGATTTTTACGTGCCGAGTTACCAGCCCTGATGCACAACCTTCAACGAAGGTATGCCCATTCATGCATGTCTTCACGCAGAAGACGCTATAGCTGAGAGTCGAACCAGACAGCATCTTACTGTGAGGCGACAACGCTACCGCAGCACCACATATGAAAAGATGAGTACATTGTCAATAAAAAAAGTCCTTCTGAAAGGATTAATAAAAACTATCACTGCTAGTAGTATGAAATATTAATTAAAATACATTATAATGTATGTTACATTTTTGAGAAATTGACTCTACTAAATGCTTTAATATAAAAAAAAACAGACTTCAATAATGCTGTTTTGGAGAAAACAATACCATTCACAGCTAAATATTTGGTGACTGTATAATCAAATACACCATATTAAGTTATACTACTACAGCAGATGTTCTATTTTTCTGAGCTAAATTAGAAATCAAATAGAAATTAATATAGTATATCTGTGCTAAAGGTGTGTACACAGATGTTTACATGTATTAGTGATGTGCTCATCACTGGAACCTGTGAAGCAGTATATAGGGGAATGTGTGCTAAAACTGTGTATGTGCAGACATTTACATGTATTACAGATGTGCTTACCACTGGAAACTTAGAAGCAGTAGATAGGGGAATGTGTGCTAAAGGTGTGTGTGCAGATGTGCTCACCAAAGTAACTTGTGAAGTAGTGGTATGGGGATGCATGCTAAAGGTGTGTGTGCAGAAGTTTATATGTATTACACATGTGCTCACCACAGGAACCTGTGAAGCAGTGGTATGCTAAAGGTGTGTGTGTGTGTGTGTGTGTGTGTGTGTGTGTGTGTGTGTGTGTGTGTGTGTGTGTGTGCAGAAGTTTACATGTGTTACAGATGTGCTCACAACTGGAATCTGTAAAGCAGTAGTATGGGGATGTTTGCTAAAGGTGTGTGTGTGGATGTTTACATGTATTACAGATGTGCTCACCATTGGAACCTGTGAAGCAGTAGTACGGGAATTTGTGCTAAAGGTGTATGTACAGATGGTTACATGTGTTGCAAATGTGCTTACACTTGGAACCTGTGAAGTAGTAGTATGGGGATGTGTGATAAAGGTGTGTGCAGATGTTTCCAATTGTTACAGATGTGCTCACCACTGGAACCTGTGATGTGGTAGTGCAAGAAATGTATCCTAGGTAAAATTATGTACATTTGTTTTGTATTGTAGGGTGTGTTACATTGTGTAAATAGAAAGCAACTATTTTACCTGGTTGTTAGAGGCATTTTACATTCATTCTCATAGTACAACATACCACCACCTCTTCTAAGGACCTTATGTTAAACCCCAGTGTATAACAGAACCACACCACTCTCATCCATAAGTAATGCTGAATTTCCACACACTGGCATAATCTGTTATTTGGGTAAATCATGCTGAGCATACGTAAATCATGCATTATCTGTGGATCAGAGTAGTAGAGACCTAATGAGAATGTTGTTCTTAGAAAGGCAAAGATGAAGAAAGCTCTAGCAGCACTGAACATACTAAACTCTAAACATTTTATCACCTAGATCCATATGGCCACTTTGGTTAGTCAGAAGGGAAGTTTATGGATGTAAAAAGGATAGTTTTTATACTTTTAAAAAATTTAATTCCCAAGTTATCTTTTTACAGGAAACACATTTAATAAAAGATGATTTGGACAGACTTAATACTAAACACTATTCTGTATTGACTAGATCTAATTATAAACAAAAGAGAAGAGGGGTTGGCTATTTTATGGAAAAAATTATTTGCCTCTACCTAAAATCCTGAAAACATTTACTGATGAAAAAAGCATGTTTTGTTTAGTGACTTTAAAGATTCAAAGGAAACTATACACTTTTATTAATGTCAGTTGGATACATGGATTGGGAATACAAACAGTTAACAGTTGGGGGAAATAATACAAATATCAAAGGGAAGCATTATTTTTGCAGGTGAATTTAATTGTATTTTATCTGACAAGGATACCAATGCTAGCTGTAAAAGGAAGAAACCTGCCTAAGTCAAGGCTTTGATGGAGTTCACTGGCCTATATAATATGAGGGATATACATAGGTTTTCAGTATCAGACTCTCTCTTCTTTACACATTTCTCACACAGGCATGGGACACAATCCCAAATAGAGAGAGTGTATGTTTAAAATGAGATCACTAGTAGAATAGATAATGATAAAGTAATCTCTTGCCCACTGTTGGATCATAACATGATAACATTTGAAGTTATGTTGAATTCTAGCAATAACATCCCAATTAAAAGGATTTCTGCATATATAACCAATTTGAAAGACTTTAAGGAGTTCTTTAATAAAGAAATTCAAACTTTTATTGAAATTAATCATACAGGTAACACCTTAGAAATTTTTGTAAGGGACTCGCATACCTTTTTGGCAAAATTACAAGTTGCTATGCACAAAAATAAATAATGGGACAAAGAATTGATAGATTTACAGGATAAAATTGATGTTAAAATTAGTCAAAAATGAAATAATAAATTAACAGAAGAAATAAACAGCTTAAACAGTAAATATTTAGAAATTTTACAACATAAAACTATGATCAATTTAGAAAAGGTTTAAATAAATTATTCCATAAATCCTAAATCCATGCATAAATTGGATACTAGAACAAAAATGATTGTTAAAAATCTAACCATATCAAAAAATTATACTCCTCTAGTAGTATAAAGATGGTTATTGAAACAGAAGATATTCTGGATGTTTTCAGGTCTCATTTTAATAAGATTAATCAACACAAACCAACAATGGATGCACAAGATCTAATTAAAACATTTAGAAAAAATATACTGAAAACAGACTGTCAGAAGATCAAATAAAATAATTGCGACTGTCTTAACTCAAAATTCAAATTAATAAATTAAAACCCAATAAGGCACCTGGAAATGATGGTATAATGCATGAGCTATACAAAATGATGACTAAAATGCTTTGGGTATTTTACTAGAGGTATTTTTAATAGTTAAAGTAGTTATGAAGGTACCACCATCCTGGAAATACACCCTAATATCCCCAATTTTAAAACCAGACAAGGACTCAACACAATGTTCTTCATATAGACCAATTTCATTATTAAATGTAGTTTATAAAATATTCATGGCAATCTATGCTCTAGAATAAAAAAATTCTTCCATTGTCAATAAACAGTTATCAGACTGGGTTTATGATGAACAGAAACACCTATGATAATATCAACAGAATACTATCAATAATTGATTATACTAATAATTCAAAAAATAACTAAATTTGGTTAGACTGGATATCAATAGTGCATTTGATTCAGCTAATTGGGAGTACTTTTATTTGTACTGGAGGAATGTAATTTTTCAAATAGTTTCTTACAATTAATCAAACTTATCTATGAAAACTCCTTTGTATACATTAAGATAGGCTCATATACTTCCGAATCAATTATGACTACTAAATGTACTAAAGAGGGTTTTCCCTTGTCCCCATTGCTTTTTGCTCTAGTTATAGAACCTTCTGCAAATTATATAAGATCAAATAAAAACATCAAAGGCATACTAATAAATAATAATTTAATCCCCAAAACACAATTATTTGCAGATGACATCATATTAATGTTTACTGATTGCAATTCTTCTCTTATTGCAGTACTTCAAGCAATAGAAATATTCCAGAAGAAATTAGGACTCAGTTTTAATGAGAATAAGAATAAAATACTACATGTTAATTATAATATTAATAAAATAGATAATAAATTACATAAATACATTGTGAAAGATGATAAAATCACTTAGAGATAATCTTGTCTGATAATATTAAAAATGTGACAACCCTTAACTATAATAATAAATTCCATAAAACAAACTCTTAATGAATGGAATGTTTTTCACTATGGATAAGAGACTCTCCTTAATTAAAATTATAATCCTTCCTGAAATTCTATATATAATACAATCTCTATCTCTCTCACTCCCAAAAAATATAGAAGAGTATAATTTTTTTGTTTCTTGGCTTTAAAACATCACATTAGAGATTGGACATTGGTGGTATTGGTCTTCAAGATTTATAATTATATTTGTTATCCTCAATTGTTAAGACAATAATTTCTTGGTCAAATAAAAATTATAATGCCAAATGGAAAGATATTCAGAGAGTTATTTGGTGTAAATCTATTAATTTTAATAAATTTATACCATACTAAAATAGATACTAATACATTTCATTGGTTAGTAAAAACTATTTTATAGAAAAAAAAACAGTTAACTCTTATTATATTAATATGATAATAACTCTTTAAAAAAATTATTTTCAGGAACCCAGAATATAAAGTATATATTTTCTTTGCATTTCCAGTTGCCTATATTCAAAATAGTATTAATACATTTAATTTAACAACAACTACATTTAAATACAAACACCTGTTATACTGGTATCAATTTCTAGATAATGGGAAGTTACAAAATGTTGACCATATCATTAATAAGTTTGAGCTAAGCAAAGATGTGTGGTTAGAAATTCAAAACTATAGACAATTAGTTGAACATAAGATTAATCTAATGAAACCAAAAGTTAGAAATTATTTCCCCACATTCATTGATTTACTCAACATTCTGATGAACCAAAATATAACTGGAAAGGAACTTCTATCTAAAATATATAAGGTACTTAAGAACTCAGCAGTATGTCACAGAGAAAGCTATTGAGATTATTTTAGATTTGTTAATAATAACTCCCCAACTGGAGATGATAAAAGAAAAACTAATACTCCAACCTTCAAAACAAACTACTTCATCACTAAGATGGAAGATATTCTCTTGGAAGTTTTTACACAGAACCTTTATCATACCACATCAAGTTGAATTGATGTATAATAAAGACATAGACATATTTTTCTGGCACTTCTTTTCAAAGTTCTGTATTATCCTAAATTTTTTGCTTGATTGATTTAGATATATATTTGCTGGCTTCTGATCTATGCTGAAATTGCTGGTTTTTCTCCCACCCTTATTCCTGCTATGTTAAATAGTGGTCTAACAACTTTTTGAGTTTTATCTGATTATCTCAAGGCTTGCTAGTATAATTAATATTCCCTATTGTTAACCTCTGCATTCATTGCTTCAAAGTTCTGTATTATCCTAATTGTTTTTGCTTGATTGATTTAGATATATATTTGCTGGCTTCTGATCTATGCTGAAATTACTGTTTTTTTCTCCCACCCTTATTCCCGCTGTGTTAAATAGTGGTCTAACAACATTTTTTAGTTTTTCTGATTATATCAAGGCTTGCTAGTATAATTAATATTCCCTATTGTTAACCTCTGCATTCATTGCTTGAAGTTCCTTGTGTTCTGACTGAAAGTGCTACTGAAACAATTCAAAATATAAAGTGATAAGTATATTTTTCTGGCACTTCTTTTCAAAGTTCTGTATTATCCTAATTTTTTTTTGCTTGATTGATTTAGATATATATTTGCTGGCTTCTGATCTATGCTGAAATTGCTGGGTTTTCTCCCACCCTTATTTCTGCTGTGTTAAATAGTGGTCTAACAACTTGTGTTCCCACCCTCCTTCCCTATTGGTATCCTCTTCTTATACTTGGTGGCTTTGCAATTGCCCGGTCCTGCTGTATATTTGATCTGTGACACTCCTCTCAGTCTAGTGTCATTAGCTCATTCTACCTAATACAGAGAAACAAAATTGAACTTTATTCATCTGCTTTTACTGTATTTGTATTTCTTCCTACTTTATTACATTATTTTGCTTTTGCCTCTTCTTGAAAGTACTCAATTGTCCTTATTCTGCTGCATTTATTACTGCTTGGCAGTAGCCTGATTAAACTGTAACTGTAACTCTAAGCCTTTTGGTTTAAGCACCTGGGCTTCAGACCAGTTATTCTACATTAACAAGGTCTGTGGTCTGCACTGTTGTGGCAGGACAGGTAGCTTACATCCTTCTAAGTTGGGAATTGCTGATTGAAGGCTCAGTGTCTATTATTCTAAAAGTGTATTAGTTCTGGTTTCAGCACTTGGGCTTCGGGCCAGTTATTTTACATTAAGAAGGTTTGTGGTCAGCACTCTTGTGGGAGGAGAGGCTAGATTCTGCCCTTCTGAGCTGGGAATTTCTGGTTAAAGGCTTATTGTGCCTACTTATTTGAACCATTTCTTTCTGAAATTGGTGCACCTTGTTTGCTTTAGCATAGACTAGATTCAGGCCTGCTGAATCTAGCTTTGTTTGTATAACTTGAGCACTGATCCGGGCCATCTTTTTTGGAGAAGGTTCCTCTGCACCCTAGTGGCAGGAGTGTGCAGTTAGAACTTGTCTGATTAAAGACTGCTGGAACAGTGCTCAGTTTTGAGCTTTTTGCTAGTTAAGTAGTTAATTTGTTTAAATCAGTTTGCTCATTTTCTATTGTTATATAAAAAAATTGCACTTTATTCATCTGCCTTTATTGTATTTGTGTTTCTTCCTACTTTATTACTTTATTTTGCTTTTGCTGCCTGTTCTTAAAAGTACTTAATTGCATTTATTCTGGTACATTTATTACTGCTTGTTAGTAGCCTGATTAAATTGTAACTGTTATTCTAAGCCTTTGGTTTACACTCTTGGGCCTCAGACCAGTTGTTTTACATTAAGAAGGTGTGGTCTGCACTCTTGTGGGAGGAGAGGGTAGATTTTGCCCTTCTGAGCTGGGAGTTTCTGGTTAGAGGTGTATTGTGCCTGCTTATTTGAACTGTTTCTTTCTGAAATTGGTACACCTTGTTTGCTGTAGCATAGACTAGATTCAGACCTGCTGAGTCTAGCTTTGTTTGTATAACTTGAGCACTAATCCAGGCCATCTTTTTGGAGAAGGTTCCACTGCACCCTAGTGGCAGGAGTGTGCAGTTAGAACTTGTCTGATTAAAGACTGCTGGAACAGGGCTCAGTTTTTAGCTCTTATTGGTCAATTGGTTAATTTGTTTAAATCAATTTGCTCATTTGCTACTGTTAAAAAAAAATACTCTTTATACATCGCGGCTTAGTTAGGGTTAAACTATTCCCAGTGCCATACAATCTGCTCTTAAAATTGTCCCTTAGAACTAGTCAGTTTTTTAGTTTTAGCACTCAAATCTGTTTCTTTGAGCTCAGCACTTGTTCAGAACTCATTGTAAGCACTGAATAAGCTACTAATTACTACAGCACTCAACTTTCCTCACTTATCTAGAGGAAAACAGTTTTTAGTACTTAATAAATAAGCACTTATCCAGGAATGTCTAAGGGCCAGCTCCCAGTGTTTTCTCCTGTCTACCTGATGAATCTGGGCATCTTGGGGCAATGCAGCAATTGCCTCATGTACACAGACAATCCCTCCTCCTACCATCCAACACTACAACCTGTGAGAGATGCACTTATACAGCCAAACTGGAAGCAAAGCTCTCTTCAGCCAAGACTGGACTAGACAGTCAAGAGGAGAAGGTAAACACTTGCACCACATCACACTCATCACATAGTCCCTCAAAACCCACACCACCAAACTCCACACATAGAAACACAAAAACGTTTGTGGAGGCTCTCAGTAATAATTTGCTCAATCAACAGAAACCTCCAAAGCAGAAACACAAGCAACTTCCACGCTCCAACACAGCCCAAATGACACATAGTCCACAGACTCAGTGTGCCAATCAACCACAGCCCATAAGGCAAAACAATGTACCCAACACACTATAGTGCCTTTTTTAGGCATGGTTCAAATGACAAATTCACCACCATAACAGGTACAAGCAAGCAAAATCTGAGGGTAATGCTACTTAATGCTAGAAGTCTAAACCTCAAAATGCACTCGCTTGAGGCACTCCTTAAAATGGAGAACATTGACATCTGTGCACTGTAAGAGACCTGGTTCAAGGCTCCAGAGTGCACCCCTGCATTACCAGGCTATAATGCATATCACACCTTTCAGCCACCTAACCTGGACTGAAACACTAAAGGCGGAGGTGTGTCCATATTCATTAAGGATATCCACACCTCCAGGCTAGTTGCTCAGCATAATGCATCCGAGATTATCCAAGTGAAACTAACTCTGGGTAAGACCGCAATCCAAATAGTAGTTTGCTACAGATCCCCCCACCATGCCCCAGGATTGCCACTCCTCATTTCTTGATACACTGGAAAATATTAGGGTACAACCCAACACCCTAATAATGGATGATTTCAACTATCAAACCATTAACTGGGAAAACTACTCATGTACCAACTATTTTGCTCAACGTTTTCTGGAATTCATAAATTCCAACGCCTTGGATCAACTTATCCACACCCCCACCAGGGGCAGCAATATCCTAAACCTGGTCATTACCAACATGGTTGACCAGTGTTCCACACCAAAGGTCAATTCCTCGTTGGTCAGATCCAACCACAAGCTAATCACCCTAGACATCCACATCCCGACCCCACCCTCCCCATTAGGGAAACTACCATAAAAAATTTCTACAAAGCCAACTTCATGCTTCTTAAGACAGAAGTGGCAAACTTCACGATACCCATGCAGATGGGCAATAGAGGTATGACTGCTGAATCCTACACAATTACACTTTATAAGCACTTACACGAGTGCATGGATCGTGCTATCCCTAACAGAACCAAGATGCTATCCTCCAACAAAATGAAGCCAATTTGGTGGTCCCCTGCCATAAACAAACTCTACAATAGAAGAAAGAAACTGTTGCAAAAAAGAGTAAAATCCCATGATTGGAGGAACTCCATGGCCAGCATCAGTAAAAACCTGAGATCCCTCATAAAATCCTCCAAAGCTAGTTACAAAAACAAAATCTCCACTGATTCTAAAGACAACCACAAAGCATTCTATAGCTATGTCAAGAATCTCAATGACAACACTCAGATCTGCTCTGAGTTACAGCACAATGGCACTAAATATACAGAACCAACTGCTATTGCCAACATCCTGGCAGATAGATTCAGTGCTAACTTTACCCCACTCTCACCCCCTAAAGGGCCCATCTCTATACTGGAAGAATGCAAAGTTCCTGTAATCACAGCTGCACAGGTAAAAACGACACTCTCCAAAGCCAAGTACGCAGCATCCATGGGACCTGACAACATCCCAGGCTGCATTCTACATGGACTATAGAACGAACTGGCACCTCACCTAAGTACCACGTTCAATCATAGCCTCATCTTAGGCTTTGTGCCCACTGAATGGTGCACAGTAATAGTAATTCCACTCCACAAAGTGGGATCCACCATGGACTCAGGGATCTACCACCCCATTAGCCTGATGAGCCTGGTCTGCAAGGCCATGGAACATATCATCATGGAACTTATAAACAAAGATATTGGTAATCTCCAAACTCTGGACCCCACCCAGTTTGGGTTTGTAAAAGGCAGATCATGTCTCCTAAACCTGATAGACTTCTTTGAAGCAGCCACCAAAGCCGTAGATGAGGGTAAGGTGGTTCACACAGCCTATCTAGATCTCGCCAAAGCTTTCAACACTATCCCCCACTCTGGTATTATAGATAAACCCACTAAACTAGGTATAAATCCCTATGTCACAAGATGGGTTGCCAACTGGATCACTGACAGAATCCACACTGTGAAAGTAGAAGACTCCAAATCCGACTTCAGACCAGTGACAAGTGGAGTACCACAAGGTTCAGTCCTGGGTCCTCTCCTGTTTGGTATCTACTTCTCTGAAGTACAGGCTAACACAGAAGATCTTTGGCTAATGAAGTTCGCAGATGACTGCAAACTAGGAGCCATAATTGAAACTCCTAAGGATGTGGACATCCTACAAAAGGGCCTCACTGAGACAGATGCCTTGTGTCAAAGCCATGGCCTCAAACTCAGTGCCAAAAAGTGCATTGTCATCCCCTTTGGTAAAAACTCTGTACCTACGAACTACCACATTGGCGGTAGTAAACTTAACACTGCAAGTATGATAAGAGACCTTGGGACACAGGTGGACAGTAGTCTCTCCTTTGATAATCACATCGCCACAGTAGTCAGGAAATCCTTCTAAGTGGCACACCTCATCACAAAAGGTTTCTCATCCAGGAAAAAGGAGGTCATTGTTCCCCTCTACTCATCACTCATTAGACCCATTATAGAGTACAACACCCCTTTTGGTATGTACCTCACAAGACATTTACAACAACAGGAAAGGCCGCAGAAATACCTCACAAAGAAGATTACCAGCCTCAAACAGATACCCTATGCAGACCGACTCAAACATTTCCAGCTTTACTCCGTCACATATCGCCTACTCAGAGGCGATCTCTGCCTAACATACAAAGCTATGCCAAACCCAGAGCTGTTGGACATGCTCCACTTAAAGAAATCCCAGTCCCTCCGAGATACACGCTTTAGGGACCTAAACCTTGTCACCACAATAAACAGAATATGCTGGAGGGATAGATTCCTGTCCCAGAGACTTCCCATACTCTGGAACAAACTACCTATCTATATCAAACAAAGCTCCTCATTAGCATTCTTAAGAAAAATCTTGATGATTGGATGGGAAATAGGAAATTCACCCCGGGGATCACTTCTGTGGCTTTGCTTGACAGTGGCACAGGAAAATAATTTTCCTGGGTGGCGAAAGCCAGGGTACCTTTTTGGCTAGGCTTATATAGGCCCTAGGGTCAATAGCCTAGTACCTACCTATGAATCTAGAGAATGCTGGAAATGTAAACTAAATGTTAAAGCTGACTGGCAGCATATGTTTTACGACTGTATAAAACTTAAAACATATATGGATGATATAAATTCTCTCTTACAGTCTGTTTTAATGGTAAATTTATGCTAACCAAATCTCTTATTTTATTTAATAAACCTATTCCCACTTGTGTCATGAAAATAAAATACGCTGTTTTATGGAGTATCATCACCAACATGGGGAGTCTATGTTCCACACCAGAGATAAACCCCTCATTGGTAAGATCAGACCATAAACACATTTTCCTGGACATCCATATCCTGTCCCCACCCCCAGCCAAGGAAATCACTGTAAAGAATTTCTCAAAAGCCAACTTTGCACTTCTCAAGACTGAGATGGAATCCTTCAAAGCCCCTGGGCCAGAGGATAATACAGCCCAATCCGCAGAATCCTTTACAAATGCATTCTATGAGCACCTGCAGGAATGCATGGATCGTGCTATCCCAAATAAAACCAAGACTCACTCCTCCAAAAACAGGAGACCGGTCTGGTGGACCCCGGCCATAAATAAGCTATACAACAGAAGGAGGAAGCTACTACATGACAGAGCAAATTCCCAAAATGGGAAGGCATTTCTGATCAGTATGAGCAAGGAACTTCGATCCCTCATAAAATCATCAAAGGCCAACTTCAAAAGAAAAATAGCCCTAGACACTAAAGATAATCACAAGGCCTTCTTTAGTTATGTCAGGAACATGGGCGGAAACTCCCAGATATGCTCTGAATTGTTGCATAACAGTGCAAAATATACCGAACCTACAGACATAGCCAACATCCTGGCAGACAGACTGAGCGCAAACTTCTCCCCCCCCCCAAAGGAGCAAATGCCTATCCCAACTGAATGTAACCTCCCTGACATCACAGATGCACAGGTGAAAGCTGCCTTCTCCAAAGCAAAAAACACAGCATCTTTGGGACTGGATGGTGTCCCAGGCTGTGTCTTATATGAGCTCCATGAAGAACTGAACCCTCACATTAAGTCACTGTTCAAACTTAGCCTTACTACAGGATATGTACCCAAAGAATGGCATACAGCTACAGTGGTCCCACTCCACAAAGGTGGTGCCACAACGGACCCCGGAAACTATCACCCCATAAGCCTGACTAGTCTGGTCTGTAAAGCTATGGAGCATATTATCATGGAACTCATAAACAAAGACATTGGGAGCCTCCAGACACTGGACCCTACCCAATTCAGCTTTGTTAAGGGCAGATCTTGCCTCTTAAACCTAGTTGATTTCTTTGAAACAGTTACCAAAGCCATAGATGAGGGTAAGGTAGTCCACACAGCCTACCTGGACCTCACAAAAGCCTTCGACACAATACCCCACTCGGGCATCATAAATAAGCTTACCAGCTTAAATATCAACCCCTATATCACAAGATGGGTTGCAAACTGGCTCAGAGATAGAACCCACATGGTCAGAATCACAGGTGCCATGTCCAAATCCAAACCAGTTACAAGTGGCATCCCACAGGGCTCAGTTCTGGGACCTCTCTTGTTTGGTATATACTTCTCTGAGGTTCAGGCTAACACGGGGGGATTATGGCTGACAAAGTTCGCAGATGACTGCAAACTGGGGGCCATAATCGAATCTCCACCTGACACAAGTATCCTTCAAAAGGGTCTCACAGAGACAGATGCTTGGTGCCAGAGCCACGGCCTCAAGCTAAATGCTAAGAAGTGCATAGTCATCCCCTTTGGGAAAAACAAGGTGCCCACAAATTACCACATAGGTGGTAATCCTTTAAGTACGGAAGAATTAATTAGAGATTTGGGGACCAACGTAGATAGTAATCTCTCCTTTCATAATCACGTTGCCAAAGTGGTTAGAAAGACCTTCTATATAGCCCACCTTATCACGAAAGGGTTCACATCTAGATCAAGAGAGGTCATTGTGCCCCTCTACTTGTCACTCATCAGGCCCATAATTGAATACAATGCCCCTTTTGGGATGTACCTTACCCGACACCTGCAGCAACTGGAGAGACCCCAAAAGTACCTCACCAAGAGGATCATGGGCTACAAACAGCTGTCCTATGCAGCTCGACTAAAGAAACTCCAACTCTACTCAGTTGCTTACCGCCTACTCAAAGGCGATCTATGCCTGACATACAAAGCCATGTCAAACCCAGAATTAATGGACATGCTCCACCTCAAAAAAAATCAAAGTCCCTTAGAGCTACACACTCCAGGGACCTAAACCTCAGCACAAAAATAAATAGGACATGCTGGAGGGACAGATTCATTTCCCAGAGGCTCCCCTCACTCTGGAATAGAATCCCAATTCATGTTAGACATAGCCCCTCGCTGACCCTCTTCAAGCGAAATCTGGACGTGTGGATGGGAAATCACAAATTCACCCCTGGGATCTCTTCTGTGTCCCTGCTAGACAGAGACACAGTAAACTAATCTTAAAAGGGTACCTTCTGTGACCTACTTTACAGAGGCACAGTAGGCTAATCTAATAGGGAGGCGGAAGCCAAATACACTCTGGCTAGGCTTATAAATGCCCTAGGGCAGATAGCCTAGTATCTACCTATGAACCTATGAACCTATAACATTAGCAAGAGAAATCATCACCAAGAACTGGAAGACTCAGACAACCCCTACTATGAAGGAATGTGTACACTTGGCAACTGAAGTCTGTCATCTTGAACTTATTACAATCAAGACAAGAGCATCTAGAATCACCTCTTCATATAATATATGGTTGAAATTCAAAGAACTGCTGCATAAACAGACTTTAATAATTAACTACCAACTACTCTTGTCACATTCCTTTTTCTGTTTAAAAGCTATGTTTTATAGTAGATATTGTAAATAGTTATTTTTGTTGTTTATTATTGTTCTTTTAGATATGTTTTGTTTTAAAATATTTCTGTTATATATTAATGATTTGTTAAAAATTTCAATTAAAACCACTGAGAGAAAAAAAGAATGAAATTTTAAAATGCTAACAAAATATTTTGGTTTGATAATAGCATGCATGTAGGTGGTGCATTTTTAAGTACGTGTGTGCATACATATGTATGTACATATCTTTATGGACACATATGTGTTTGTGCTAAGTACATCTACATATATATAGGTATAAACATATGCATACATACATGGCAGACATCCCAAAACCTGGCTGACTGCAAAGTGGATGAGATCTCTTGTGATGAAGCTCATTTTCCAAATGATGAATCACACACATAAACAATACAAGCAGAAACTCATGCATAGTGATACAAAGAACCCATATAGTTCTAGTAGTTGTGAGCATAACTGTGCTACTAAATAAAAACTTGCAGACATATTAAATATAGGTAGTGCTATACAAACTACAGAAAGAAGCAATCGTAAGTGTGCTGTTGGTGCTGAGGGCAGCATGCTTACATACATTCTGAGCAACGTGAGTGGTAGTGATTTCAGTCATTCAGTCAATATCTGACTACCCACTTAATCTGGTCAAAGTTTGCAAGGGAGCTGGCAGCTATTGCAGCATTTATGGGCACAAGACAATGAAACTAATCTCAGATGGACTGCCACCCCACTGTAAGGCACACATCTACACATGGACATGTGCGCATGTGCAGTTAGTAGAGATACAGCAATCTGAACTTTATAGATATTCTTGGGCTATGATTCATTACTTTCATGGCATTCTGTCAGGAAAGCCAAAGATGTATAGATTCATTGGTAAATACTAGGCAATCAGTTTGCAGACTATTACATGCCCAGCCAATAATAAGGCAGTTACCAATGGTAATAATCAAACCCTGTGCTTGGAAAATTAACTTTTAAGCCAACTCCCAAATTCCCTGTTTATGATTCTCTATCTCTCTGCTTCACCTTCTTATTCTAGGACATCAAATGATTCAAGTCAGATTTTGTAAACTAGCCTGCTTGTGCCTTAAACAATGCATGCAAAGATACACAAATGACAGAAAATTGTGTAGTTTTGAAAGTGCTAATTTTTTGTGGACCTTAACACAATCATTACAGTACCATTGCTGTAAAAAATTAATTTCTTCTTATCTTCTACCCCATCATTCCCAGAATACATATTCTCAACAGTAACACTGCAATAAAAAGAACATTTGCGATTGTTATTGCTATAGTTTGTCATAACTGTGTATTTTCTCAACCCCTCTCTGTCTGTTGGTCTCTCTCTCTCTCATTGTTTTTCTGAAGAAAGAATACTTCAATGACTTTATTTGACACACTGCATTTACACTTTCAGATACCAACATATAGTTAAATTAGGTCTCTCTTTTCCTTTAGTAAAAAGCTAAGCATTTGCAAGATTTTTTACAAATGTCTCATTCCATAAACATCACAACTAACAAGTGAGTTTAGTTCCTTACTTACTTGACACAATAAATGAAGTGATCCCTCCAGTCCACAACAGAGTCCCCTTGGGGTGCCGTCATGTCAAAGAGAGTTTTGTTGTTCTGGAAGTACTGCATTAAGCTGTTAACACAGCAATCAGTTGTGTTGGGATTTCTGGGGTTTAAGGGAGCATAGCAGACATCCTTGAGAGTAACATTCATCTGGTACTTCTCTGACCATACCACTATGTTATATATTTTAGTCTGTAGATCCAAAAGTTCCAGCAAGATGTCCTTGGTGATCAGGCCACTAAAGTTCTGTGAGCCAAAGAAAGGTGAGTCATACGTGTAGCCAGACCTATTCTTTACTGTCAGGATAAGCTGGTTGGTCCGGAAAAATGGATTGAAGTTAGCATCATGGAAATCTTTCTCTATTCGAGCACGACTGTTGGGAGCTGACCAGAGTTCCACAGGATCTGTGGTCAGACTAATGAATACCATTCCAACTGAAAGCACTATCACTATCACAGATGTGATAAGAATGACAGTTATAGGGTATGAAGATACCATGACACCCCATTTCTGAAATATTCTTCCCAGGAATTGTTGGGTGGCAAGGCTAGCTCGGTCAGACCAAGTCACATCCTTTTCTGTCAGCTCTTGTTGTAGCTTCTTCTTTTTAGGCTGGTGCTTGGAAAAGCACCAATAGATTCTCACAGATAAAGCCACAGTGAAAAAGAGGCAGAAGATCAAGATGCAAATCACAAGGACTCCATCTACATTTCCAATTTGGAAGGGGGGCTGAGGAGAAGGTGGTGGTGAAATTACTGGGCAGGACTGAACGCAGTCCTGACAGGAACATGCTTCTCCATCTGAGCTGGATGGTTCATTACATTTCCAGGCAGGTCTATTGTATGGATTTATCCCATTAGAAAAGCTAGTATTGCTGTCTATTAGTCTGTAATCAATTTTTAAGGGTGCTAAGCCATTACTAACATCTCCCTGAAAGTCCAACCACCTTTGCGCAGTGCAGAAGCTGGAGCCATATTTACCACACATTGCTTCTATAGCATATCCTCCAGTGGCTGGGAGGCGTACATTCTTACAGGAGTCAAATGATTCCTCTGCAAATTTCTTTCCATAGAAGGCCTCAAACTCTAGAACAGCATCCTTGATGTCTCCACTTACATTTGCACTGAAAGTCTTTGTGATATTGATATGCAAACTCTGATCAGGGCTACAGATGTTCTGGCAGTAGATATTTACAAAGTTATCAAGACAGGATGGACAACGACTCAAGATTGGCTTGGAGAGAGACAGGCTAATCTGCAAAGTGTTCAGTTGTTGCAGAGAACAGCAGGCACGGGCAGTACCATTTTCTATGTCAAACATAGGGCACAGGTTTTTTAACTGTGTCAGGTGGAGACCACTTATGGTTGGCGCAGGCTCATTCCTCACACAGGGCACAATGGCTGGTAGTAAACTACTGTCCACTGTCGGATTTTTGCCACATTCTTCATACATAGAACAATAGCCTTCCCTATGGATCCATTCACCAGTTACCTGTGCAAAGAAAAATATTTTTGTTACTTGGGATCACTCAAATTAAATCAGTAGCAGAAAATTCTATTAAAATGTCCTTTTATGAGATCTATAAATGCTCATATAATAACAGCATTAGACTGAGTACGCGGAAGAATTACATGTGAGATGTGGTCTAACATTAAATAATTCATTATTATATATGAGTGGAGAAAAGTTCATATGAGTAAAGGATATTGTAATCTTGCATCAAGCAGGTTGTCTATCTCACATTATCAGAGTTCCTTCTTCTTTTTACGTAGGTACTCGCCCCCTGGCTCAGTCCTCCCCTTAGTTCATCTCACAGCTCTTCCATTAATTTCAGATCATAGCATACTCATCATTCCTTCGAAAATAATTTTCCAGAAGGGCTGAAAATGATTTTAGCAGTTCCTTTCTAGCTGTCCTTTCCAGTCCCTTCAAAAGAAAGCATAAACTGCAGAATTACATGGTCACTGTTTACTTTCGACTCATTTACCTTCAAGACTTTCACATGGGGAAGACCAGCTTAGGGACATTTGCTTTTCTTTCTAGGCTGCTAATCATCCTGAATTCAAACCCTACCACAGGTTGTACAATCTTCCTCCCAGGTTAGTAGCAAATATGTAGGTCCCCTATCATCACAACATTTTTCCTACTTGCTCACCTTTAATTCTGGGTTTATTGCCATTCCTGTGTCCTTCATTTGGTGATCAACTTACTAACCAGAAACATCAGGTCCCAGTTACTGTATCCCTCATCATTTGAAGTGAAAATATTTTGAATTAATATATATTTTATGCAATATTAATAATTACCTGAGATAATTATAGTGCTTAACAATGTTTTGAGTTATACATGATAGCATTTTTCTTATTTTATTTTAAAATATTGATGTCTAGCAGTATTCACACACTTTTCATTCAGTAACTTACTTTAAAAAAAAAGAAGAGAAAGGAAGAGTCATTCACATTATATGATCTAAAAGTAAGCAGATACTGTGATAAGAACTAAGGTGGGCTGTGGATTCTGGGATACCTGCAGAGAAATATAAGAATCAAACAAGAAAGTCATTATTCTGGTACAGTTTGACACCCCATTTGATGCACTTGGTTTAGTTTTAGAGAGTCCAACTTCATAAAATCATGAGAAAGATAGTGACAGTTCTTCGTATGAAGCTAGAGTAAAGAAATATAATATGTGCAACTATGAGGAGGTAGAAAGCATGTCAGAAATTTTGAAATACAAAAAAGGAATCAAGATAGCCAATGAGGGTAGTATTTTTAGCAGATATGTGTAAGACCAGAAGAAACCGGTTTAGGGATGGTTAAAGCACCTTTCACAGAGGGATTTGTGGGTGTAAGGCAAACCTTTCCTGAACAGGTTTGAGCAGGTTCTGAAGTCAGAACCAATGTAGAAATGTAGTAGAAGTGTAAGAATATATGGAAGAGACATAATGAAATTATTGGGGACAGGGAGTAGCTTTCCTTTGTCTTACCTCCCCTCTTTATTATTTGGAGCTGTGTCACTCTAGCTTATTATAACAAAGAGCTGAGTTATAAGACTTTGATCTTTGTTAAGCTCATAATACCAGCACAGGTCTTATCATCCACAGTGCTCTCAGGTCTGCTCTCCTGATAGCTGCTGTCTACATCACCCTATCACAGGGTTTTGTTATGACCAGCCATACCATACAGGCTCAGAAGCTATTTGCTAAGCAAAATTGAATGAGCTGAAATCAAGCGCTCCCGCTATGAGTATGAACCCATCTGCTTGCATATAATGGAGGGGGTCTAACCTTTGATTTTTACACTTCAACCTTTTATATTACATAAATATCAATGTGGGATACCTGTGGAGTTTTTTATATCTTTGCCTTATGTAGAAAAAAACATATGGCCTTACTTCATGGATAAAATTACATATGAGACCTGCCTACTAGTCAATGAAACCCTGCTTAGACCTCATATATTCAATATCAAAGGATCTTTTCAAGCCATCTGTCTGTTTTTGTAAACGCAATATATACTGCAACATGCATAGTCACAAAGATTCTTCATGACCCTGAGTCCTTCTACGTGGCACATCTTATAACCAAAAGTTTCACATCCAGGAAGAAAGAGGTCATCATCCCTGTCTACTCATCCCTCATTATACCAATCATCAAATATAACATCCCATTTGGCATGTACCTGACAAGACACATACAACAGCTGGAGTGAGGCCACAAAAGTACCTCACAAAAAGGATCCTGGGCCTTAAACACATGTCCTACATGGACAGACTCAAGAAACTTCAGCTGTTCTCAGTCTCTTATTGTCTGCTTAGAGGTGATCCCTGCTTGACTTACAAAGCCATGTCTGACCCAGCCCTACTTGAAATGCTACACCTAAAGAAATCCTAATCTCTTGGCGCCACACGCTCCAGAGATCTCAACCTCATTACCACAATTAACAGAACATGCTAGAGGGACAGGTTCATCTCCCAAAGACTGCCCATACTCTGGATTAAGCTTCCCATTCATGTCAGGCAGAGCACCTCGCTGGCAGTCTTCAAGAGAAATCTTGACGAGTGGATGAGTAACAGAAAGTTAATTCTAGGGATCATTTCAGTTGCCCTGTTGGATAGGGGCACTGTGAACTAACATTGGGTGGCACTGTGCCTGGACAATTGTTTTGGGCTAGGCTTGTAAAGGATCCAGGGCCATTAGCCTAATACACACCTATGAATCTATGAGCCATGCTAAATACCAAACTGTGATGTCCTTTATATGAATAAATTAATTTTTTCAACAAGAATTCCTGCAACATCCATGTTCTTAGATGACTTAGGACACAAACACCTTCATCAGATTTTATTATTCCTAGCCTTCCTTGTTTAACAGCTTCTTCTGCATTTCTTCAGGACATGCCAAGACATTATATTGTACTGCCACCCTGGTACATCTTCTTCTTCTTCTGTTTGGAACCTGATAAGTTTCCTTTACTTCTGCCCTCTGTGACAGCTCACAGCAGCTGCTCATTGTATCACTCTAATTTAGCTCTACTACTTTCTCTGTCTAGATTCTTACTAACATCTAATGCTGCAGTTTTAGTAAATGAATCTACTGCATTTTTAAAATGTACACAAAAGGAATGGGAAGTTGAATGTGGGGGGGGGGGGTGACCTCATAACCAGAGATGGAAGAAACGGAGAAATACCATTGACCTAGTAGAAAGATGAACTTAAACAATGTCTGCATTATATTAAAACAGTTGCTGTGGCAAATATTAATAAAATATAGAATGTCATAGCTCAGATACTGTTATGGTCCTGGCTGTTGCAGTTAATATTAATTAAGCATTATATCCAGTATGGCTTGATAGGCATGGGGTGGTAGTTATGTTATTGGTTTGAGGTGAAATATGGATAACTATACATATGTAAATATAATTAATTCAACAAAGATGACACAGGCTCTGAATTTCTATATATTAACACGTGATCATTAGCATCCAAAACAGTTTAAATTGTGATCTAAGGTTGATTGGCTGGAACAATAACAGAGCTAGAGAATTTAAGCTGTCTTGTAGGAGAAATCCTCCTAGATGTGTTTGAATGCCTATTCAAAGTGCAGTCAGAAATTTAGTAATTTAAACCAATTGCAAAACACATTTACCACTGGAGACTGTGTGACATGTCAAAGAAACACGGATGAAGATAATAAATGGAACATCTGTGATAACCTGTGTGAGTGGGGTTGTGGTGATAAGGAAAGTTCTCCAGTCTGGTGAAGAGACTGCCTTCTGCAGGGCAAGAAGCAACATCTCTTTGTGTTTGGTTGAGGATGGAGAACACACTTGTCTCCAGTCAATGCAAGAAACAGGGCTTTCTAGGCCCTGCAGCTTTTTTACAAATGATTGTAGAGATGGAGAATGGCATTATCTCATTGTATACTGGGGGGCTGAGATCTGGAATGCTAATGGCATACTACGGAAAGTTGAAATTAATCTTACTAATAAGGCTGTGCCTTGCTTGTTGGATGGGAAGCCATTTTCAGCATGAAGCTGAATTTACTGTTTAAGTATACAGTTAGTAGGAGATTTGTTCCAATGAGACACTGGGACCACTAGGACAATTCTTTGGACTTGCAAATGGGTACAGTGGAGCTGATGAAAGAATAAACACAATTCGTTGTAAGAAGAATTTAGTATAAATTAAATCACTAATGAATTCCTGACATATATATGAGAACTATCTAGGATTTAAAATGAAAGACAATGAATGAACTTTGTGAGTTGACAGTCCTAGAAAGGTTTGGAGACTGGCGACTGTTAAGTACAGAGGTAGGATGCCAGCAGTAGTTTCACTAGAGGTGGTAGAAATGATGGACTGAGGGAGCAAAATTAAACAGCAAGTCATTATTCTCAGATAGCTTAGTAGGTGAAGGGTAGGGCCACCAGAAAATTCCAGAGAATCTTATAAAAATGGACAAAAATAGTTTGACAAATGTTTATGAAAATTGCAGGCTTCAGTACCCAACCCCACTACCCTCTAATAATTTTGCACATTGTATACTGCAACTTGTGCTAATCTAGACAGAATTGCTGCAATTTATATTTTCAGTTTGACTTTTTCTTAAATGCAGTACATGCTAATACACTTTACATAAAACATTTTCAAGATATCTAAACATCACAAAAATGCAATACATATATATTAAACATGTAATCTTGAATAGATTATAATGAAAGTCTAACCACATTTACCAGTTTTGTTGAAAAAATAATTTATAAATCAACTAGAGAACAGCTACTCACCAAGCAATATATTTGGCAGTAAAATGTAATTGCAAAACATTTTATAATGCAAATAATGTAAATTATTTAAACCCATGGTAAAAGCACAATCTTCCTAAAATGTTCACTAGTAAAGTTGAAGCATGTTTATTTATATTTTATGTACATGTTGTTAGGTTAAGTGACATTGCATGAAATGACTGAGTCCAGCTCCTTTAAATAGTCAACATTTTAAATAGTAAACTGATCTAAACTTTTGACATATTTAAATTACAGTTTAGGATGAAAAAATATATAGCAGGGAGTCTACATGTTTATAGAATAACATTTTGTGGACACTGCCTAATCAAGTTGATTGTCAATGTTTTCATCTCT
Source organism: Protopterus annectens (assembly GCF_019279795.1). Classification (NCBI taxonomy): domain Eukaryota; kingdom Metazoa; phylum Chordata; order Ceratodontiformes; family Protopteridae; genus Protopterus; species Protopterus annectens. The sequence continues at coordinate 1,293,630,150 of NC_056743.1, read as the reverse complement.
TATAACACCTGTTTGTATTCATTAATGGAAAGATCACTGACTGCTTTACTTCAGGAGAGGAAGCTGACAAGTGCAGCAAAATTATGCACACAGTTATTAAGGGGCCTTGCTGAGGGATATCCAGACAAAGGGGTGAATCAAAGTAAGCACACAGAGAAACAATGGTACTGATGTAGAACTGCAACACTAAGTTATGTTTTTGATCTAGATGCTTTGAAGCAGAGCGTGAAGCTTAAAGATAAAGGATGAACAGCCAAATAAATGAATGCTAATATGAACATATTTTAGAAACAAGTCTTTTGCTACTTTATGTATATCAAAAGCACCTAAAGCTAACTCTGCTTACTGACTGTGTACAGTGATACAGTTAGTTTTCCAGTTTATCTTCTTCCTGTGTTTTATGCCAGTGATACAGTAAGTTTTCTGGTTTCTCTTCCTTCTGTGTTTTATGTATTTTTGTTGCAGTCTTGCTGAAGCTTGCTTATCTGATTTATAATATATTTAGATAATACTTAACAAAAGTACTAAACAGTTTCATGCATATACAGTGTGACTCTGAGCAAGTTACTTAGACAGACAGTACTCCTGGGTCACCCTTGAAAAGGGGCACTTGTGCCCAGTGACCGTACCCATTTAAAATGTATAAAAAGTACTAACTAGATTTGTACATGTACTATCAATTGCAGTGTAGTGTTAGCCATCAGATCTGCCTCTTCTTATTATATAATTAGCTAGTTTGCTGTACCTTTTCATCTGTTTATTTGTTACTTTCTGTTTTTGATTTATTTTCATTGAATAATAAGCCTACTGCTAGTCCATTCATCTGGTCAGCAAATGAAATAATGAAACACTGACACCAGGATAAACTAAATCCCTAAATGTGAACAAATACTTATTCATACCTTACCTCTCCTTGCGCTCCCTTCTTCACTCACTTTCTTACGTCTATCAATTTCTCTCCCTTGGCTTTTTCTCTAAATATGCCATAAGCCTGCTTTTCTCTCACTTTGTATTGCAATTCATGTTTGTATTATACTAACTTACCTTTAATTTCTCTATAAACTAACAACAATTTCTGTAACTATTAAATCAGTGTCATATAACTTGTGTATCTGTTCTTAACTGGTGTTTTTATAGTATGTCTAATTAGGTATCATTACTTGAAATGTATTTGTTTTTTGTATTATTTTTAAAGACAGCAAAACTATTGTTCTTAAAATGTTTTGTTATACTTTGTCTCTTTTCTCCCTTAAGACTCTGTTCAAAATGGGATCCTACCCTGTCAGACTTTCCTGGTAATCAAATATCAATCAATCAATAAATAAATAAAAACTATTTCATAAATATTTATTTACTATGTCGCTGACAAAGTGTAACCCTTCATAAAAAGTGAATATTCTCATTATGAATTTCATTGTGTGTTCCACTCTGAAATTGTTGTTGAATTAGTACTAAATTATAGAATTATATTACATTCCCTACTATCTTACATGGTGCTGCCTTCATCATCTTTCTGTAGATTATATTTGGCAATACATGTAGTTTGCTCAGTTACCATTAATCAAACTATATATTTTGCACAGCACAGTCTTGATTAAAGGCAGTTTCTAGTCCTGCATTCAAGGAGAGAGACAAAATGTGATGTAGGAACAATCAGTACTACAAAGCATTTCTTTTAATGGTATATGTACATATATAAACATACATTCAAGTGGATGTATTACATTTAGGGCAACATGCTTTGCGAGTACTTAATTTCCAGACATAATACATTATGATAAATATTTAGCTAGGAATAACTGCATAACAGAACCATTGTAATGAATTTTAATGCACAGAAGAGGGTTAATTTCATTTTATTTCTGGACAGACTATTTAGTAGAACATCATTTAACTGAAGTTTCTAATGATATGAACTTGACAAAGCAGAGACTACACACACACACACACACACACACACACACACATATATATATATATATATATATATATATATATATGTATACACACACACACACACACACACACACACACACACACACACACACACAAAGTGACAGATTATATATTTTGTATCTTGATGTCCAGAAAAAAAATGATCTATATTTTCAAGTACTAGAACATGAAAAAGAAATGAAGACGTTTAAAGGGCTGGTTTAGAATTATTAATGCGTTGTGAAGAATCTGAATAATGTTTAGTATATGGTATTAAATGAATGAATTATAGTATATTTGCAAACACTCATATCTATAACTTTCTTGCTGGTGAATTTTAGAAATAAAAATATTCAGTATACTTATTCAGTCCTTCTAAAATTATTGGAATACTGGGAAATGTTGAACTAAAATTTACACGTGTGTGTGTGTGTGTGTGTGTGTGTGTGTGTGTGTGTGTGTGTGTGTGTGTGTTTATACACATAGACACACATACATAGATCTAGATATACACATACAGGCATCAAGCAGCATAAATATGTTGATGCCACAAAATGCCCACATAAACTTGAACTATTCTGATACTGAATGCTTCGGAGTAGTGCTACATTCTGGATTTTTTTTTTATATTATGATTAGTGTCATACTGCCTTAAACTAATGTTTAGATGCACTGTTGAGCCATCATATGTAGCAACAGTTACTTAAAATGATTGAATTGTGATGATTAAATACATATTTTCAGTGTTTGTGTGAACATTACACTCAACATTTTAAAACAGCTGCATTTATTATAAAATGTATGCCAGTGTCAGGTATCATAACTTATATCACCACTTACACCATTTGACCTCCTGCCTCAAATTATCCCAACAGAAATTAGCTGTTTGGCCATACTTAATGGGACTAACCTTGTTAGCAAAATAAATAAATAAATAAGCACAGAAGTTACAAATAAATATTTTTAAAAGGAAAACAGGGCTTTTGTGCAGAAGCACTTTCTTGACAATGAGCCATGTCACTCACTGAAATTTTAAAAAGTATGGTGTACTTATAAACTATTCTGGTGAACTGCAAATGTTGTCAGTTTTTGGAAGGACTGGATTCATTTTTTACATAACTTTACCCAGTGACTCATGCAGTAAGTATAATCAGCTGTGAAACATGCAAAGCCACAACCCACAAACAGAAAAATAATGCCATTATCTGGTTTGATCTGAAATGGAGACAGTTTCTCTAAGAATATGTGAGTGGAGGTATTTGTTTACTTTTAAAATGTATTTATAGGGTATTCCCACATTTCCATAGTTTAACAGAGACCATCTTCTTGTAACATTTTATAAGCTGAATTTAATGTGTATAGGTTTAATTTGTTTTCAGTACATGGCATGTATATTTATAATTTAACAGTAATATTACATTCATAGTGAAAACAAAATAATAAAAGTGCTAATGTGAAGAACATGGCTGAGGGGAAAAAACATTTTCTTATTGAGCAATATCCCACTATAGCCTAAGAACTTAAATAATTGCTGCATTGTATTGATTAGAAAACATCTATCAACAGTATAATGTCATCAAAGTAATTATCTTTAGGTTAACAAGTCATTTCAATTCAGTATTAGGCTAATAAGTCAATCCATTACACTCACCAGGCACAATGAAATAGTAAGTACAACTGTAGTGAAGAAGCAGGGCACCAACATTGTTCAAATATTCCAGAATAACTTCCGTTTATCAAGTGATAGCTATTTCTTTACTGAAATCAAACTGTAAAATATGCAGACTTTACTGAAACTCAAAAATACATGTGCCTGCGAAGTCCCGATACCCTCTGTTTCAGGGAGGATCACAAAGTGACTAATAACAGCTTGAATTATTTCGTTGTCACCTGCAGATCTGGCCTGATGGCTGAAAACCAATCCAGGAGGCAGAAGCTTGTAAAACACTGTGATCATTAACTCAGAGTGATGAACAGCTTAATCTGCTCCAGGAATGTTAGATGAACCACCGAGCAAATAGAATCAGCACTGGTAAATAACCGTCTGGAAATGTGAGAGAGCCATTTCCTCATGCACCTGGATTTAAAATGATTTAAATCAGAATGAAGAGGTGACAGTCATGCAAAAAGAAGTATTTACTGCAGAGCTGTATGTGTTGCAGCATTGTTGGTAGTTCTCATATAACAAATTCTCCATAAATAGACTGTGCATAGGTTTTTTTTTCTTTAGCAGATCAATATTTTTATACTTTGTGTATTAACAGGCACATAAATGATAACAGAAATCATGATCTGATGCTTACAAAAGAATGGAGATTTATTTATCTATTCTTCAGGCTGTCAGTGTACTCCAGTAGGCTAGCTTCAACTCCCACATTATTATTTTCTAAAAAGAATACCATTTGCTTTAATTACTTTATTATTAAAACTTTGTAAGTGAGCTATCATTCTTTGGCACTTTTACCCATGACTTGAGCTCAAAGGACTTATAGGTTCATAGGTTCATAGGTTCATACTAGGCTATCTGCCCAAGGGCATTTATAAGCCTAGCCCATAGTTATGTGGCTTTACCTTTAGTTTGAATAAAAAAAAAATGCTATAAATTTTTTTGTGCTTGCTGTGTCAGCACACTGAGTGACACTAAGGTATATCTGGTATCTCCCATCCATTGGTCAAGATTCATTTTTGGGCCAGAAGGCCAGAGCTGCCTGCACATCCTGCATGGATACGTTCCTTTTGTTCACAGCTTGGGGGAGATGAAGGTCCTGAAATCTGTGTCCTATTTATAACCATGTCAATAACCATGTCCGCCCCTTGATCTCTCCGCCCTTGTTGGTTCTGAGGATCCTAGATTTTTTGAGGGTGAGGCATATTCACGTAAAGTTTGACATGGCCTTATATCATGCAAGGGCTACAGAGAGCTGAAAGAGCGTATGAAGGACTGAAGTAGTCTGGAGTTCTTTCAGTCGGGCAGCATAAAGACATATTTTTGAGACCTTTTTCCTTTTGGTGGGAACTTTTTGGCCTCTGGTCAGATAGCAGGTGTCTGGTCAGCATTTACACATTCGAGGGGGGAGGTCTAATGAGTGATGAGTACAGGGGTGGTGATGAGTAGGGGGATCCTTGTGAATCCTCTCTAGATGAGGTACATGATCATGATCAGGTGGGCGAGAACTAGAATTACTTACTTACTAACTAAAAGTGGCAAGGCTCCCCTGATGGGTGATTTCTGTCTGAGATCCTCCCTGTTTTTCTGGGCGGTAGCTCTAACCTCTATGGTTTTAGGGATAACCTTGTTTTTTTTTTTTTTGTGACTATACATTTTTTTTTGGCGTTTAACTTCAGGCCATGGCTCTGGCACCAGTTATCCGTTTCTGTGAGGCCCTTATTATGGAGAATTTAGAGTAGTTACCTGTATGCCATATTTTCTGGGAGATGGTAAGACAATAGAGGATTTTGGGGGTAAACACAGAGACATGGAGGGAATGTGCAAACCCTGCACCAACAGGGAAGAAAGATCAGACTTGAACTGTAAACCTCAGAGATGTAAGAACACCCCCCGTTTACTGTTTCCTGGCCATTATTTGTACCTACTTCTCTCAACTGTTGACTTTGATATGAGTTTATCCACTGCATGGTATCCCTTTTTGGTATGAGAGGGCTCAATTTCTTACTATATTAAATTAGAATTTGCAGTGGGGGCAGTCAGATGTCTCTGCCACAACTCAGTCAGGATTTATAAGGAAGTTGACGGGGTGAGTTAGATTTTTTCCTGTTTATTATGCTCAGGGTGAAAGATATGCAGTAATGGCAGCTCTGACACATATTCCCCTGCATGTTCACTAGGTAACTCATGTGCCTCCTGGATCTACCTGAAATGAACACCAGTTCAATTCAGACTCACTTGTCAACCAGTGTCACTGGTGCAATAGGTAGCACACTGACCTTTGGTGCTGGAAGACAAGAAGATTGTGGGTTCTATTCCCTCTCCAGGTGATTTGATTGCTCACACTACATTGTAGCATGGGGGGGACGGGGGCTACTGCACTCCTGACTGTGTTGTCCTTTGGATGAGGCATTAAGTCAAGATCAATCTGCTCAAGTTGCTGGTAGCTCTGGTGAATGTAAAAGATCCCAAGGGAACTATCAAAAAATAGGGGTCCTTTATTTAACACAACATAAAACATTATTTACATATTTACACAATGGACATATTTACAGCCACATATAGATATTTCTGTTTTTGTTACTAGTTATCATGTTTCTTATACTCATTGTTATTCCTCCATAACCCCCACTCCTTCTTCCACAAAAATAATCTTAATTTTTTGCAACATATCTTCCAAAATCCATTTCCAATTAAATAAGATTTCCTTCAGTATTTCATTCCGGATGACCCATATTACATAAAATAAATTCTTGTCTACCTTCTCACATATTCTTTCCTCTTGTTCTTATAGGTTCATAGGTTCATAGGTTCATACTAGGCTATCTGCCCTGGGGCATTTACAAGCCTAGCCAGAGTGTAATTGGCTTTCACCACCCTTTGATTTTGAGTTTACTGTGCCCTTTTTAAGGTTAGTTTACTGTGCCTCTGTCTAGTAGTGACACAGAAGTAATCCCCGGGGTAAACCTACGATCCCCCATACACTCATCAAGATTCCTCTTGAATAGAGTCAGTGAGAGGCTCTGCCTGACATGGATTGGGATTCTATTCCAGAGTGAAGGGAGCCTCTGGGTTATGAATCTGTCCCTCCAGCATGTCCTATTTATTTCTATGCTGAGGTTCAAATCCCTCGAGCGCGTGGCTCTAAGGGATTTGGATTTTATATATATAATATCCATATAAATTATATTCATATTTATATTGTTTATGTCATTAATATTCTCAAACAATTTTATACATACAACTTTTTCCAGAGTTTCACCACTCTTTTACATTTCAAAAAACATGCTCCATTGTGTCTTCCTCACCACAAAATCAACATACTATTTCAACTTTCTTTTTATATGGCATATTCCCCTTTACTGGTAACTTATTTATTACCACTCTTCATAAGAATTCCTGATACTCTGCTATCTTGGTACATCACTTTTTCTTACTTCAATGGCTTTGATCACTTCTTCTGGTAAATTTCCCCATGGATTTGCATAATAATATTATTGTTTTATTACATTACTATACCACATCCTTCTATTTTAGTTTTATAGGTGTTCACTGGGGTAAAGACCACAAGGGCCTTTTTAAGCCTAGCCATGCATCCCAAATCTCTGACAAGTTCTAGTACACTTGCTAAGTATAAGCAGGGGCTTGGGAGATGAAAAATTTACAAGCAGGGGCCTGGGAGATGAGGAATTTACAGGTTACCTGTGTCCATTAGAGCTATAGGTCCCAAACGAGGGATGAATTTTCTGTTCCCCATTCAATTGTCCAAGTTACTCTTGAACTGGGTTAGAGAGGAACTCTGCTTCACATGGATGGGGAGCCTGTTCCAGAGATGGGGTAGTTTCTGGGATACAAACCTGTCTCTCCAGCAGTCACTATTTATATCACGGGCAAGGTGAATGGGTAATTCTGGTAATGTTTGGTTTGTGGATATGCAGCAGGTCCATCAGACTGGAGTCTGGCAATGCCCTGTATGCCAGACATAGATCTCTCCTCAACAGCCTGTAGGAGACAGAATACATGGATAGGGCCTTGAGGTGATCTGCTTAGGACATTTTACTTACACCCTGTATTATTTTAGTGAGGGAGCCTCTGTGGATGTTCCAGTTGTTGGATATGCCTGGTTAGGTACATACCAAAGGGGGATTGTACTCAATGATAGGTATGATGAATGACAAATACAGTAGAACAATGACTTCCTTGGACCTAGATGCCATACCTTTGTTTATAAATCGATCAACTTTTTTTATTTCTTCACTACTGTAGACATGTGATGGCCAAGGGCTAGATTATTGACTATGTGTGTCCCAAAGTCCCTGACTACTGAGTCAACTCTAAGGTTGGTGTTGTCAATAAGATAGTTACCAGGGGTGGATAGCTTGCCATAGGATTCTATTATGCATTTCTTGGCATTTGGTTTTACTCCTTGACACTAACACCAGTTATTTGTCTTGTCAGCCCTTTCTTGACAAAATTTGTGTCAGTGTGGGATTCAGTGATTTCAATCATCTGCAGATTTAGTCATCCAGAGACCACTGACAGTGGTCTTGACTTCAGAGAAGTAAATGTCAAAAAGGAGCGGTCCAAGGAACTATCCTTGAGGGGCTCCACTTGTGACTGGCCTCTTTCTAGAGGTGGACTCCCCAAGTCTAACTTCCTTGGTCCTGACTGTGAGCCATTTAGCTATACACTGGATGATGTATGTATTTGTACCTAACCTCCTGAGTTTGTCAACAATGCCCATTTGGGGTATTGTGTCAAATGCCTTGGCCAGGTCAAGGTAGGCAGTGTGAATGATTTTGCCCTCATCCATTGCTTTGGTGACCTTCTCATAGACGTCCACTAGGTTGACTAGGCATGACCTGCCCTTGATGAAACCAAACTGGGTTGGGTCCGGTGTCTGGAGGTTTATTATATCATTATTAATCATTTCCATGATAATTCTTTCCATGGCATTGCATAAAAGACTAGTGAGATATGGGTCTGTAGTTTCCAGGGTCTGTAGATGGCCCACCTTTGTGCAGAGGGATGACTGTTAATGTTCTCCATTCATAAGGCATGAAGCCTGTTTGGAGACTACAGTTAAATAGCAATTCCAGAGGACCTGATAAGTCATGTTTCATTATATTTAGAAAGCATACTGGGATATTGTCTGGGCCCATTGATTTGTTTTTTGGCCTTAGAGAGAGAGCATTAAGAAAATATTCCCTAGTGGTAGCAGGGGAGTTATATTTGATGGTATTTCCTGAGGGAAGGTTGAGGGGAGAGAAGGGTTAAATTGGAGCAGAATTCATTGGTCAGTAGGTTTGCTTTATCTTCTGGCTCAGTATATGTGGCTCCATTTACAATGAGCTCTGCACACAAGTGTGTATTGCCTTTGAGGTTGGAGACATAGCTAAAGAATGCCTTATGGTTGTCCTTGGCCTGGGTGGCAAAATTTACCTCAAATTTGGTTTTGGTAGTCTATTTCTACTCTGAGTTGTTTGTTTAGTTTGATGAGAGTGTTCTTATCTTGCTAGATGCTGCGCCTCCTAATTTTTGCAATGATTTTTTCCTTCTGTTATACAGCCTGTTCATTTTGTGATTCCACCAGGGTGGAATGTTTTTTCAGTTAGTTCTGTACTTCCTCATGGTGGGTATAGCTGCCTCTATGCAGCTATTAAAATGCTTGTATAGATTTTCCTGTGACAAGTTCTGCATAGGCAGCAGTGTTCTCAGGCTTTATGTGGGGCTTGAAAGTTTGCCAGGTTATCACTTAATAGCAGGAAGTTACCCTTAGACTAGTTCCTGAATTCCAGTGTTAGTTGGGGATCCAGGCTTTGTATTTACTTCAAAGGAAACCATTTTGTGGTCTGACCTTACCAGGGAAGATATTACACTAGGAGGTGTGCAGCACTCCCACATTAGTGAGGATCAGATCCAGTATGGCTGCACTACTGGTTGGTGTATTGACAATCTGGTCCACGGAGTTTGTGTGTACAAAATCCAGGAATCTCTGTGCCTGTATGTTTGTTGTCATATAGGATTCCCAATTAATAGTAGGGTAATTAAAGTCACCCATGAATATGGTATTGGGTTGGATGGTGAGTGTTTCCAGTAAGTTTAAATACATGGTATGGGTTTCCTGGATCATAGAGGGGGACCTATAGCTTGCAAGGAAGTGATACTGGATTTTGCCTATGGTGATTTCAACATAGAGCAGCTCAAGTGTATTGTCCTGTTTGACCAGCCTTGAGGTATATTTATTTGTGATGTAAATTAAGACACCTCCAGCTTTAGTCCCTGTCTGTGTAGTAGTTGGTCAAAATGTTTGGAAGGCATTCTAACCTTGCACTGTCGATGTGCTCTCCATGAATTTAAACCATGTGTCAGTGACCGCAAAGATGTCATCATTGTCTAGGGTGAAGAGAGCTTCTAGGGAGTGGAGTTTTTTATTTAGATCCTTGCATTGAGCAGTAATACCTTCAGACTTTCTTGGTTTTGTTGTGTTATGTTGAAAGTACTTTCAGTTTGGCATTGCCTAAAAAAGGCACTGTTGGGGAAGACAATGATTTAGATAATATTCAAAAGCCTAGGGCAGAGATGCAGACCATCCCTGTCAAAGCAGCATGGTCTGTTGAACATCTCTTTCCAAGCTGACAAATATTGCACCCCTCAGAATGACAACAGAAACTAAGCCAATTATTAAAGTCAGTCACCTTTTGTTCATATTGTGGTATCATCCTTGGAGAATGTAAAATGCTGCTCAATGCTAGGCTTATACCAGTCTGTGACACATATTTTGAGATCTTCATGACGTCTGTCTTCATATAGTCTAGGGAGGTACATCTCAGGTCATTTACACCCACATGGACTATGACTTGAGTCATACTGGTACTTGTGGTCCAATGACCTGAGTGTGTACATAATGTGGCGGATCCTAGCCTCTGATAAGCAACTGACCATGATTCTCTCCTTACTCAACCTGGAGAGAGGGACATCAGTATGTCTCACAGTGGAGTCTCCAATGACCAGAATGTTTGATTGTGTAGTGGGTTGCCTTATGGGCTTCGACGTAGAGGTTTTATGATATGTGGCTGTATGAGTTGATGTGGGTGTTGTTTTGAAAGAGTGCATATGGGGCTGCTGAGGGCATTTGTTATGTGCACTTCATTGGGAAGGTCTTTGGCATATAGGAAGGTTACATTTAAGTGCCTCAGCATATGTGGGTCTATGCATTTGCTTTGAATTGTATGTGATGGGTGCAGAGTGTGTACTACTGAGAACCTTATTGACATTAGGAGTACTTTTATGTGAGAGCTTTGCCTCCAGTTACATTGCAGAAATGCATCTCTCACATACCAAATTAATTTGTTTGAGAATTAACCGGTTGTCAATAAACATGAGACAATTTCTACATTGCCACAGGATGCCCATATCCACTAAGCTGGTAACGGAGATAGTGGGAAAATTCATATCCATATAGGGCACTGCCAAACACTTGAGGGGATACTAATATGTAGACCCTGAAAATTTAAGGATGAAGTATTTAGGCAGATATTCTGAAGTTAGAAACATATCAAGCAGTACTTACTGAAAACAAAGAATTAGCTTGTCAAGAATGATGAAAAGAGGGGAGTGATGTGAATGGCTACTGTCTGGCTACTACTAGTTCTTTTTTCACCACAGCTTCACTCTGCTGTGATACAATGCTCATTTTCTTCTTTTCTCAACTGAAACAAAACATTAGCACCAATCTCAAGATGAGAAGCAAGCCACAGCCTGTTTGGTGATCCACAGTCTTGTTTGTCCCAGATTGCACAAGGGTCTGTAGGCTTGTTGTAGCCCTTTCCTGGTAGATGCCTTGAATAGCAACCAGCCCAGTCAGGAACATCAAGCACAGATACTCACTGCTCAACCAGAAACAGGCAGGAATCAATGCACTCTACTGTTTCTCTCACTAAGAGCAGAAATATAAGCACTTGTTGATCTATAGGTTGAATGACAGAAGTTGTGCTGGGAGGCAGGAACTGAACTTTGATGAAATCACAGTCTATATGAAGAATTTCCTCTAACTCTCAAGGGTGGGCAGAGGCATTGTCCAGAAGCAGAAGAGCTTTCATTGGCAAATTATTCTCTGTCAGGTACTTCTTGACACTTGGAGCAAACTCCTCGAAAACCCAATCCATGAAAACTGCCTGGTCTACCCACGCTTTGGTGTTTGATTTCCACATTAGAGGTCATTTTGATTTTATAATCTTTTTTCCAAAGCATCTTGGGTTTTCTGAGTGATAAACCAGCAGAGGTTTCATCTTGAAGTCTCCACTGGCATTTGCTGCCAGTAGGAGTGTGACCCTATCTTTCATGGGCTTGTGACTTGGAACCCTAGATTCTTCTTGTGTTATGTAAGTCCTACTTGGCAATCTCTTCCAGAAAAGCCCCATTTCATTGCAATTAAAAATCTGTTCTGGCAGATAGCCTTCTCTCTCTATCAATTCTTCAAATTCCTTGACAAATTTCTGTGCAGCTTCTTTTCAGCACTAGCTGCCTCTCCTTGTCTCAGAACACTGTGGGTGAAACTTGTTTTATAAATCTGTAGAACCATTCCTACTTGCTTTAAACTCTTCTGTTTTCTGTGAGTTACTTCCTGGAGTTTTTTTTTTGTAGGTCTTCAAAGATGAGCTTGGCTTTCTCACAGATCATGCTCTGAGTTATTGGATCTCCCTATATCTGCCTCTTCTCCATATCTTCATGAATTGTTTTTCTGCGTTTGTCCAAAACCTTTGTTTCTCCTTTTGACACCTTAGCACCCATGGCACTGTTTCAGTTTGTCATCAAAATTTCGAAAGCTTGTGTTAGAAAATCATGTGGCCAAAAGTACGTTTTCAAAGCTTCACAATGCCAAACTGGAATAATATGAAATCATAATAACAAAAGTAAAGGTTGATTTGTTATTATGAGTTTGGCATTGTGAATGGAGATTGCAGTACAATAAAGATCGGGAATTTACCCTTTTCCTCATTGTAGTGTGATCTCAGAGTTGGTATATATAATTTGTAGAGAGTGGGGGGGGGGTGCAGGGGTGCTTGACCCTGCTAAAACTTAAACGGACATACAGACTATTGAAACCAGAAGTCTTGTATGTCGAATGTCATTTGTTATGTTACTGATGTTCGACATTTAGGCTAGATGTTGTTTTTGTTTTTGACAGTGTAGTTCAGTCTTTTGCTTCAAAAATGTTTTGCCTTCGATATTTTGATGGCAAACCTGATGTCGCTTTTTTTCCAAAGTGTAGAGATGGCAGACCTAGGCACGCCATACTGTTCTGCTATTCAACCTATTTTACCTCCTCTCTCAATTTTATCTATGATTTCTTTCTTCTTTTCAATGCTCAGCCACTTATTTTTCCTGCTGGTATCACTCTTCTTTGGCCCCATTTCTTCTTTCTTCGCAGCATTTAAAAGAAACACCTGCACTACATAAACAACACAACAACAACAAGAAACAATGAACAACTTGTCAGCCTCCTTTCTGGGTCGAATTGTGAGATGGTGGTTGAATTGTGGGACACCCAGATGTCTGAAAGAGCAGTTAAATTGTGAAACGGTCAAGTTGCGAGGTGGCTGAATTGTGAGGTACCATCTGTAACTGGTGGTCTTGCATTAGGTGATGCAAAATTTAAAGGTAAGATGGAAAAAATGGGTTAATATCCTAAGCACTGCAGTGTGCACTAAGAAGTTAGATGTGAAAGAGGGGGGTAACTTAAGCTTTAGCTGTCTAAGTGGAGAGCCACTAATTTTAATTGTTTTAAAAGAGCATAATAGATTGAAAGGGATGGGCACTTTGTATTCTGGTTCTGTGAAATACAGAGGGATGGCCAATAAATTTAAATAGTTGAAGGGGGGGTGATTTCACAAAATGATAATTTCGAGCTTACTCACAACAGCCAGTGAAAAGGGAGAGGGAAGGAGATATGTGGTCAAATTAACATAAGGGACAGGCAATTAGAAAGACAGCTGTGTTTATGAACACAACAGCACCAGGGTAGGAGGGTGGTAGAACATGTATGTATGTCTCACAAGAGACACAGCTGTGGTCTCTTTCCTAGTTGTAATATGCAATTAAAAGCAGAATACAAGTAAAACACAGTGTAAAGAAAACAAATCACAGTATACAAAACAGAAAAAGGCAATAAAGTAATACAAAATATAAGAAAGCAAAAGCAAACTAACCTTTCCCTCACAGCAAGTTGTGGTACAGTCTGGGTGAGCTTTTCCAGTATAGTTTCTCTATTTCATATTTTTTTATTTTCATGTTAATATTTGTTCTTCATAATTTTTAATTTCTTCATTTACATAGTTTTCTCTTTTTCTTATTCTCATCCTCTCTCAGAACTTTTTGTACTTATATTTAAACATTTTCACTAATAATTTCTCATTGTCTTCCTTTAAGCACTTTAGTACTCTATAAAAGTTTAAAGAAGAGCAGAATAAATGACTGGAATTAGTAAGACCAATCCCCCTTCATCTTCACTTACATACAACACACCTCCTTTCACTGGGTTTAAACTTGAACTCCTTATGAAGGAAAACATTAATTACATGATTTCCTTTTCATATTTTTCTGAGATCATATAAACATTTGGCATAAATGCTATTTTTCCATTAATAGGTTCATAGGTGTTTACTAGGCTGATGACCACAATGACCTTTTTAAGCCTAGCCATGCGTCCCAAATCTCTGACAAATTTGATACCCTTGATAAGTGTAAGCATGGGCCTGGGAGATAAACCATGCACAGGTTGCCTGTTTGCATTAGAGACATAGGTGCCAAATCAGGGATGAATTTCCAGTTTCCCATCCAATTGTCCAAGTTGCACTTGAATTGGGTTAGGGAGGAACTCTGCTTCACATGGATGGGGAGCCTGTTCCATAGACGGTGTAGTCTCTGGGATACATACAGTACCTATCTCTCCAGCAGGTCCTATTTATATCACAGGCAAGGTTTAAGTCTTTAGAATGGGTAATATTGGTACTGTTTGTTTTGTGGATATGTAGGAGGTCCATCAGAGTGTGGTCTGACAATGCCCTGTATACCAGGCATAGATCTCCTCTCAAAAGCCTGTAGGAGACAGAATGAAGGGATAGAGCCTTGAGGCGGTCTGCATATTACTTATGCCCTGTATTCTTTTAATGAGGAACCTCTGTGGATGGTCCAGTTGTTGGATATGTTTGGTTAGGTACATACCAAAGGGGGCATTGTACTCAATGATAGGTTTGATGAATGCCGAACACAGTGGAACAATGACTTCCTTGGATTTAGATGCCATACCTTTGTTTATAAGTTGTGCAACATAGAATAATTTCTTCACCACTGTAGACATGTGATGATTAAAGGCTAAATTACTATCTATGTGTGTCCCTAACTACTGGGTCATCTCTAAGGGGTGTATTGTCAATATGATAGTTACCAGGGATGGATGACTTCCCAAAGGATACTATTATGCATTTCTTGGCATTTAGTTTTAGTCCATGGCTCTGACATCAGTTGTTTGTCTGTGTCAGCCCCTGCTGAAGAACATTTGTGTTAGTGTGAGATTCAATTACAGCTCCTATTTTGCAATCATCTGCAAATTTAGTCAGACAGAGACCACTGACATTGGCCTTGACTTCTGAGAAGAAAATGACAAAAAGAAGCGGCCCAAGGACTGATCCCTGAGGGACTCCACTTGTGACTGTCCTCTTTGTAAAGGTGGACCCCCAATTCTAACTTCCTGGGTCCTGTCTGTGATATATGAATACAAAATTCCCCAGATAAACATTTTTTTCCAGAATGCAAATCTATATGCACTCCACAGAAGACATATTTCTTTTATTTCTTCTATCAAACCCTTCAACTGCATTATAACTACATCATTTTTCCCAAATGTTATCACTAGTATACACTTCATTCATTGAAAAATACATGCTCCTAATTTTCACCACATCATCTAAGCCCCTTACTTTTATCTTTATTCAAGGTCATTCCCATTTCCTTTAAACAGCCTTTCAGACCAACTTACATGTCTCTCATCCATATTTTTTAGCAACTACATCATCTGCTTATGTCACATACACTGGAATCACCACCTCCTTTTGCATCACATATCTAACATCTTTCATTTTATAAGGTACTTCACTCGCTATTCAATTCACTAAAAATGTAAAATATATTACACTTTTAAATGTATATGTTTTAGCATACATAGTCCCAGGAATTATCCTGTTTTTTGTAACACTTTTAGTAAATAACAGATTTTTAGGACATACTATTTTTATTTTTACGCATAAGTAATGTTTTTTATTGTATTTAGATAGGGCTCAGTGTCTGTTATTCTAAAAGTGTATTAATTCTGGTTTAAGTACTTCTTGTGGGAGGAGAGGCTGGTCTGTCCTTCTGGAGCTGGGAATTTCTTTAAAGCTTATAGTGCCCTGAATCTAGCTTTTTGCATAACATTACTGCTGGTAGTAACTTGATTAAAGTGTAGCTATCATTTTTTAAGTTTTTGATTTAAGCACTTTGTCTGTTATTCTAAAAGTGTATTAGTTCTGGTTTAAGCACTTGACTTTCAGGCCAGTTTTATTTTTAAGAAGGAAGCGATTCTGCACTCTTGTGTTGTGTGGAGAGGTGTTTCTTACTGGTGGTACACCTTTTTTGTTGTAGTATAGAGACTAGATCCAGGCCTGCTGAATCTAGCTTTATTTGTATGCTTGTTGTTTGTTTATTTCCCTGAAATGCTAATTCCACCTAAAATGCGGCCTTTTAGCACTTCTGTTTAATGTACTTATTTCCTTGTTTCACTTGAAAAAGTTACGTTACCTGTAACACATTGCATTTAAGTTACCAAAATTAAAAGCACTACAACCTCACAAACTCCCCCTTGAGTACTGTTCCCCTTGGGGCTTTTTTTTTATTATAAAGGAATTCCCAATACTATTCTAGCATGTTCAACAGCTGGTGAATCTGGGAATCTTGAGGCAACTGCCTCAACTGCCTCATGTACACAGACAACCCTCTCCTCTCCTCCCAAACATTTTCCCCACATTAGGAGATGCAACCATATAGCCAAACTGGAGGCTAAGCTCTCTCAACTCAGCACTGGCGTAACCAGTCAGGAGGAGAAGGAAACCACACTCACTACAATTCCAGTCTCACATAGACCTACCATGACAACAAACCAAACATATAAACACACAAAATCTGCCTAAGCAGACACATAGCTCACAAAGCCAGTGTGCCGACAGTCACAGCCCTTAAGGCTAAACAACACACCTGATACACTTGTAATAGGTGACTCCGCCACCAGGCTGAAACAAGGAGAAGGTCACGGTGAGCTGCCTGTTTAAAGCACACAACACAAGCACTCAGGTCATTCCAAGGTAAAGAGACATAGAGGAGCTCTCTGCATGTAGCCCAGCAGGGTATATGACTCCTGACCTTGAGTAGCTATTACCTCACCAAGAATGATGCCACAATATGAAGACAAGATGATCAATTTCAACAATTGGCTTAAGTGTTGGTGTCATTCAAAGGGGATCCAATGCCTGTCAGCCTGGGATGACATGCTCGACAAGCCACGATGTCCTCTAGGGGGCTGCTTGCACCTGTAACATCGATATCTGTGCAGTAACAGAAACCTGGTTCTACTGGAAAATATGAAGGTCTCTCCAACACCATTATATTACACTTCAAGGAGCATTACTCTAGCCCAAACACTAGCCCAAAGGTGGTTCTAGAACAACTTGTTACCACTCCCACAAGAGGGGAAACATACTGACCTGATCATCACCAACATAAAAAATTGCACAGGACACTAAGGATAATCACAAGGTTTTCTTTTTTATATGTAGGAAACCTGTGGGAATTCTCCCAGATATGCTCAGAATTAGTCCAAAATGACAAAAATACAAACACTACAAACAACAAGCACATCCTAGCTGGACACAGGTTTCACAAACTTCTCCTCCCTCCTTCCTCAAAAAGGGCAAAAAATATCTATCCTAGAGATTCCTACATGAACTCCAAGAAAAGCTAAACCAAAAACATAACTACTGTTCAATCAGCTCACCAGCTTAAATATAAACTCCCCGTGTCACTAGATGGTTGCAAACTGCTCAAGGACAGAACCCCCCATGGTTAGAGAATTTGGAGCCATGTCAGACACAAGCATCCTCCAAAGGGGCTCAAGAAACAGACAACTGGTGGCCAAAAAGTGTATAGTCATCCCTTGGCATCCTTTGGCAAAACGCCCACCTAATCATGAAGGGGATTACATCTACCTCATCAGGCCCATAATTGAGTACAATGCCCCCCTTGGGATGTACCTTACCAGAGACCTGCAGCAACTGGAAAGACCCCCCAAAGTACCCAACCAAGATGATCTGGGGCTCAAACAGATGCCATAAAACTCCAGCTCTTTTATCACATTGACTCTCTTTCAAGGAAGTTTACCCGGCTATCACTTCTGTGTCACTGTTAGACAGAGGCACATACTAACTCAAAAAAAAAAAGGCATAGCAAAATTAATTTAAAATGGTGAAAAAACAAAACACACTCTGGCTAGGCTTATAAATGCCCTAGGGCAGATAGCCTAGTATGAACCTATGAACCTATGAACCTATATCATCTTTAAACATCAGCTTTGAAGGACATTTGCCCAGTATCAGCTGATTTTTATGTCATGTGACTCATTCTTTTAAAAGAAGAAGTGATAGATAAGAACACAAGGTTCTGATGAAGTCACTATGAAAGGTGTTGTAAAATGAAACAGCTTAACTAAATTTTATTTTTAATTTTAACAAATTAAAGTGACTATTTCCTTCATCTCGGGACTTGCGTTAGTAGAATGGATACTTTGCATATGATTTTGTTATGGAAAGGGTATTTCAGAAAGTAAGATGCAGGGTTAGAGTTAGGAGCCAGAATAGGGATAGCACACGATTGTTCCCTAACAAAAACACTGCACAAGACAAGCACAGGCAATAAACCTTCAAAACCATACAGTCATGCAATTCAGTTTAGCCTTTGAAAAGCCCTTATTCTAACTGTAACAAGAATCACTTATACACGTACACAGCTAAATCTATCTCATAAATTAGCCCTTACTCCAACCCTCAAACACTCGCACACTCTACACGAGATCTATCTCCTAACCTTGCCCTTACTCCAA